>NW_026975313.1:0-85557 GCF_030014295.1 Loxodonta africana | reverse complement strand
CACACTGAATCCGCCACCTGCGGATACCTGAGCGTCGACATCAACATCTATCACTGGCTGCAGTGTCACAGGTCACTAGGTGTCTAGGCTCAGGCTGACCTTGGCTGTCTTCTGCCCAGGCAAGGAACCTAATCCTTCCAAGGAAATCAGGACACGTGCTCACTGGCCGACATCCTTACTTTCATCCACGCAGCGGTCTAGATGAGGGGAAAGAGGCCAGGTAGGCCAGGGGAGGGCTGAGTGTGGGGCCTAAGGCTTCTTTCCCAATCACCATGGTGACAGCCACCGGAAGGCTGGGCGGAACTTCGGACGGGGACGAGTCACAAACACTCAGCCAATAGGAGAGGTCCAGCCTAACCGGCCAGTTCCGCAGAGCCCTCCATTTTACCCATGGACAGACAACGGCCCCTTGCGTCTTTGGCCACAAAATCCAGGGCACCCAGGGAATAACTTCACAGTAGGCAACCCCTGATGTGAACACGTTCGACACACTGGGACAGCAGGCAGGTACCTCTTTTCCACTTACGCTAGGATATCACTAGGCAAGGCGCCCTTCCTCAGCATCTGTGGCCTCTCACGTATGTGTTCACTCAGAGGAATCTCTTCATTCTACCCCTGAGACACATCACAAGTATGAGGGGCCTGAGAGAGAGCCTAGAGATGGAACGGGGGAGGCTTCTGGCTGTACTGCTTCCCCGTGGGGACAGAATAGCAGGTAGTCTCTCTGGAAGGTCTTAGCTTCTGTTGACTGACACGCGCAATACAGTAGGGGCGGACCCTGGCCAGGTGGAGCTTGTGGGCAGATGCAACCTCTCCGGCGACGAATAATTGCGCTGCTGCTTTGTATGGTGAAAACCTCCCCCCGCCAAGGGGGATGGGTAGAAAACATTGACCCACACCCGCCAGGGGCCTTTCCTGGGACTAAAGATCCCAACGTGGTCTCAACGTCGTCACCCTCTCAACACACACCTTTCCTGCACACGTAATCCTGCCTTTCTCCGTCAGGGCCCTATCCTACCAGGAAAAAAAGGAAGCCGCTCAAAGAGGCCAATGCCAGGGAAATCGAGGAAACACTGCCAGTTTCCAAATTTTTGCTGTCTACACGTCCCCGCCTCCGGTGCAAGGCTGCCTATGTGGTCGGGCTCCGAAGGCAAGGCCGAAATCCTGGCAGCCTGGGCCCCAGCAGTGCAATGGTTGATGGACGTGGGGACACGGATGACCTGTTCACCACACACAGGAGGGATCCTTGGGCCCTTCACTGGCTCGCCATTCAGCTCCACGACGTCCACTACTGGCCCTGGCCTTTGCTTTGGCTGGTGCCCCATTAAACGTGTGCTCCGGAGCGATGTTTCTCCACCCATCACTAGCATTCTGCCACCAGGGGATATGTGAGTGTGGGAGTCACCATTTGTCACTGGCAGCAGTGTCACAAGTCACTAGACTTCCAGCTACCCGCTGACCTAGGCTGCCTTCTGCCCCAGGCAAGGTCCCGAATCCTTTATCCCAGATGCTGACACCTGGGCACTGGCGGACATTGATTTTTATCAACACAGAGGTCTGAGTGAGGGTCAGAGGGCCAGGTAGGTGAAGTGAAGGCCAGGTGGGTGGGGCTGAGGCTTCTTTGCCATCACCATAGAGACAGTCCCCCCACCGCAAGAGTGGGCGGAGCTTGGGATGGGCCTGGTGACAAGACTGAGCCAATGGCAGAGATCCGGCCCGCCAGGCAGATGACACAGGGCCCTCCATTGGGACCTATGACCCCTAGTGGCCACAGGATTTGAGCACGCCCCGGGAAAGGCTACGCAGGCACAAGGGAGCCCCTGGTGCGGACTGCTTCAGGGCATTGGCAGAGCACGCCAGGTACCTCTTTCCCACTTTCCTGAGGATATCAGTAGGCAAGGCATCCCCACTCAGCATCTCTTGTCTCTCTCTGCTTGTCTTCGTTCTCTGAAATCTCTTCCTTCTCCCCCTTGTCACTTCACACCTTGGAGTGCCTGACAGAGGGCCTAGAGACCAAAGAGCAAAGGGGGAAGGCCTCTGGCTCTACTGCTTGCCCATGGGGAGAGAAGTTCTGGGAGTCTATCTGGAAGGTCTAGAGAGTAGTGATTGATTGGGGAGCTACATCACGGGCGGACCTGGCCAGGTGAAGCTTGACATCACCGTGGGACCTGGCCAGGTGAAGCTCGCTGACAAGTGGCAGCCTCTCCGGAGACTACTAATTCCGCTCCTAACATTCTATGCAAATAACCGGCTGAGTGCCATGGGCAGAAAACATTGACACATACCTGCCAGAGGCCTATTCTGGGTCTGGAGAGTCCACCCTGGTCTCCCCTGCAACTCATCATCTCAGCACACACTTTGCCTGCACGCATGGAAACCGCCTCTCTCCACGAATGTCTTCACCTGCTAGGAAACACACGATGTCACTCAGCCAAAGGAGAGCACAGGCCAAGTCAACTGAAGCCCCCATTTTCAAGATTTTGCCCTCTGCTGCTCCACAGCCTCCGGTGGCACACTGCATGTGCGTCACTTCTCGGTAGACGAGGCCGAAATCCGGGCATCCAGGGCCCCAGCCGTCCAGAATCTACGGATGGCGGCATATGGATCACCTCTTTGCCTCGTACAGCAGGGAGGCCTGGGCCCTAGACTGGCTCCGCTAGAGCTCCACGACCTCAGCTATTTTCCCTGACCTTTGGCCTGTGCCCTCGTGAGTGTGTCATCTCTACTTCCACTTCTCTTCCCACCACACTGAATCCGCCACCTGCGGATACCTGAGCGTGGACATCAACATCTATCACTGGCTGCAGTGTCACAGGTCACTAGGTGTCTAGGCTCAGGCTGACCTTGGCTGTCTTCTGCCCAGGCAAGGAACCTAATCCTTCCAAGGAAATCAGGACACGTGCTCACTGGCCGACATCCTTTCTTTCATCCACACAGCGGTCTAGATGAGGGGAAAGAGGCCAGGTAGGCCAGGGGAGGGCTGAGTGTGGGGCCTAAGGCTTCTTTCCCAATCACCATGGTGACAGCCACCGGAAGGCTGGGCGGAACTTCGGACGGGGACGAGTCACAAACACTCAGCCAATAGGAGAGGTCCAGCCTAACCGGCCAGTTCCGCAGAGCCCTCCATTTTACCCATGGACAGACAACGGCCCCTTGCGTCTTTGGCCACAAAATCCAGGGCACCCAGGGAATAACTTCACAGTAGGCAACCCCTGATGTGAACACGTTCGACACACTGGGACAGCAGGCAGGTACCTCTTTTCCACTTACGCTAGGATATCACTAGGCAAGGCGCCCTTCCTCAGCATCTGTGGCCTCTCACGTATGTGTTCACTCAGAGGAATCTCTTCATTCTACCCCTGAGACACATCACAAGTATGAGGGGCCTGAGAGAGAGCCTAGAGATGGAACGGGGGAGGCTTCTGGCTGTACTGCTTCCCCGTGGGGACAGAATAGCAGGTAGTCTCTCTGGAAGGTCTTAGCTTCTGTTGACTGACACGCGCAATACAGTAGGGGCGGACCCTGGCCAGGTGGAGCTTGTGGGCAGATGCAACCTCTCCGGCGACGAATAATTGCGCTGCTGCTTTGTATGGTGAAAACCTCCCCCCGCCAAGGGGGATGGGTAGAAAACATTGACCCACACCCGCCAGGGGCCTTTCCTGGGACTAAAGATCCCAACGTGGTCCCAACGTCGTCACCCTCTCAACACACACCTTTCCTGCACACGTAATCCTGCCTTTCTCCGTCAGGGCCCTATCCTACCAGGAAAAAAAGGAAGCCGCTCAAAGAGGCCGATGCCAGGGAAATCGAGGAAACACTGCCAGTTTCCAAATTTTTGCTGTCTACACGTCCCCGCCTCCGGTGCAAGGCTGCCTATGTGGTCGGGCTCCGAAGGCAAGGCCGAAATCCTGGCAGCCTGGGCCCCAGCAGTGCAATGGTTGATGGACGTGGGGACACGGATGACCTGTTCACCACACACAGGAGGGATCCTTGGGCCCTTCACTGGCTCGCCATTCAGCTCCACGACGTCCACTACTGGCCCTGGCCTTTGCTTTGGCTGGTGCCCCATTAAACGTGTGCTCCGGAGCGATGTTTCTCCACCCATCACTAGCATTCTGCCACCAGGGGATATGTGAGTGTGGGAGTCACCATTTGTCACTGGCAGCAGTGTCACAAGTCACTAGACTTCCAGCTACCCGCTGACCTAGGCTGCCTTCTGCCCCAGGCAAGGTCCCGAATCCTTTATCCCAGATGCTGACACCTGGGCACTGGCGGACATTGATTTTTATCAACACAGAGGTCTGAGTGAGGGTCAGAGGGCCAGGTAGGTGAAGTGAAGGCCAGGTGGGTGGGGCTGAGGCTTCTTTGCCATCACCATAGAGACAGTCCCCCCACCGCAAGAGTGGGCGGAGCTTGGGATGGGCCTGGTGACAAGACTGAGCCAATGGCAGAGATCCGGCCCGCCAGGCAGATGACACAGGGCCCTCCATTGGGACCTATGACCCCTAGTGGCCACAGGATTTGAGCACGCCCCGGGAAAGGCTACGCAGGCACAAGGGAGCCCCTGGTGCGGACTGCTTCAGGGCATTGGCAGAGCACGCCAGGTACCTCTTTCCCACTTTCCTGAGGATATCAGTAGGCAAGGCATCCCCACTCAGCATCTCTTGCCTCTCTCTGTCTCTCTCTGCTTGTCTTCGTTCTCTGAAATCTCTTCCTTCTCCCCCTTGTCACTTCACACCTTGGAGTGCCTGACAGAGGGCCTAGAGACCAAAGAGCAAAGGGGGAAGGCCTCTGGCTCTACTGCTTGCCCATGGGGAGAGAAGTTCTGGGAGTCTATCTGGAAGGTCTAGAGAGTAGTGATTGATTGGGGAGCTACATCACGGGCGGACCTGGCCAGGTGAAGCTTGACATCACCGTGGGACCTGGCCAGGTGAAGCTCGCTGACAAGTGGCAGCCTCTCCGGAGACTACTAATTCCGCTCCTAACATTCTATGCAAATAACCGGCTGAGTGCCATGGGCAGAAAACATTGACACATACCTGCCAGAGGCCTATTCTGGGTCTGGAGAGTCCACCCTGGTCTCCCCTGCAACTCATCATCTCAGCACACACTTTGCCTGCACGCATGGAAACCGCCTCTCTCCACGAATGTCTTCACCTGCTAGGAAACACACGATGTCACTCAGCCAAAGGAGAGCACAGGCCAAGTCAACTGAAGCCCCCATTTTCAAGATTTTGCCCTCTGCTGCTCCACAGCCTCCGGTGGCACACTGCATGTGCGTCACTTCTCGGTAGACGAGGCCGAAATCCGGGCATCCAGGGCCCCAGCCGTCCAGAATCTACGGATGGCGGCATATGGATCACCTCTTTGCCTCGTACAGCAGGGAGGCCTGGGCCCTAGACTGGCTCCGCTAGAGCTCCACGACCTCAGCTATTTTCCCTGACCTTTGGCCTGTGCCCTCGTGAGTGTGTCATCTCTACTTCCACTTCTCTTCCCACCACACTGAATCCGCCACCTGCGGATACCTGAGCGTGGACATCAACATCTATCACTGGCTGCAGTGTCACAGGTCACTAGGTGTCTAGGCTCAGGCTGACCTTGGCTGTCTTCTGCCCAGGCAAGGAACCTAATCCTTCCAAGGAAATCAGGACACGTGCTCACTGGCCGACATCCTTTCTTTCATCCACACAGCGGTCTAGATGAGGGGAAAGAGGCCAGGTAGGCCAGGGGAGGGCTGAGTGTGGGGCCTAAGGCTTCTTTCCCAATCACCATGGTGACAGCCACCGGAAGGCTGGGCGGAACTTCGGACGGGGACGAGTCACAAACACTCAGCCAATAGGAGAGGTCCAGCCTAACCGGCCAGTTCCGCAGAGCCCTCCATTTTACCCATGGACAGACAACGGCCCCTTGCGTCTTTGGCCACAAAATCCAGGGCACCCAGGGAATAACTTCACAGTAGGCAACCCCTGATGTGAACACGTTCGACACACTGGGACAGCAGGCAGGTACCTCTTTTCCACTTACGCTAGGATATCACTAGGCAAGGCGCCCTTCCTCAGCATCTGTGGCCTCTCACGTATGTGTTCACTCAGAGGAATCTCTTCATTCTACCCCTGAGACACATCACAAGTATGAGGGGCCTGAGAGAGAGCCTAGAGATGGAACGGGGGAGGCTTCTGGCTGTACTGCTTCCCCGTGGGGACAGAATAGCAGGTAGTCTCTCTGGAAGGTCTTAGCTTCTGTTGACTGACACGCGCAATACAGTAGGGGCGGACCCTGGCCAGGTGGAGCTTGTGGGCAGATGCAACCTCTCCGGCGACGAATAATTGCGCTGCTGCTTTGTATGGTGAAAACCTCCCCCCGCCAAGGGGGATGGGTAGAAAACATTGACCCACACCCGCCAGGGGCCTTTCCTGGGACTAAAGATCCCAACGTGGTCCCAACGTCGTCACCCTCTCAACACACACCTTTCCTGCACACGTAATCCTGCCTTTCTCCGTCAGGGCCCTATCCTACCAGGAAAAAAAGGAAGCCGCTCAAAGAGGCCGATGCCAGGGAAATCGAGGAAACACTGCCAGTTTCCAAATTTTTGCTGTCTACACGTCCCCGCCTCCGGTGCAAGGCTGCCTATGTGGTCGGGCTCCGAAGGCAAGGCCGAAATCCTGGCAGCCTGGGCCCCAGCAGTGCAATGGTTGATGGACGTGGGGACACGGATGACCTGTTCACCACACACAGGAGGGATCCTTGGGCCCTTCACTGGCTCGCCATTCAGCTCCACGACGTCCACTACTGGCCCTGGCCTTTGCTTTGGCTGGTGCCCCATTAAACGTGTGCTCCGGAGCGATGTTTCTCCACCCATCACTAGCATTCTGCCACCAGGGGATATGTGAGTGTGGGAGTCACCATTTGTCACTGGCAGCAGTGTCACAAGTCACTAGACTTCCAGCTACCCGCTGACCTAGGCTGCCTTCTGCCCCAGGCAAGGTCCCGAATCCTTTATCCCAGATGCTGACACCTGGGCACTGGCGGACATTGATTTTTATCAACACAGAGGTCTGAGTGAGGGTCAGAGGGCCAGGTAGGTGAAGTGAAGGCCAGGTGGGTGGGGCTGAGGCTTCTTTGCCATCACCATAGAGACAGTCCCCCCACCGCAAGAGTGGGCGGAGCTTGGGATGGGCCTGGTGACAAGACTGAGCCAATGGCAGAGATCCGGCCCGCCAGGCAGATGACACAGGGCCCTCCATTGGGACCTATGACCCCTAGTGGCCACAGGATTTGAGCACGCCCCGGGAAAGGCTACGCAGGCACAAGGGAGCCCCTGGTGCGGACTGCTTCAGGGCATTGGCAGAGCACGCCAGGTACCTCTTTCCCACTTTCCTGAGGATATCAGTAGGCAAGGCATCCCCACTCAGCATCTCTTGCCTCTCTCTGTCTCTCTCTGCTTGTCTTCGTTCTCTGAAATCTCTTCCTTCTCCCCCTTGTCACTTCACACCTTGGAGTGCCTGACAGAGGGCCTAGAGACCAAAGAGCAAAGGGGGAAGGCCTCTGGCTCTACTGCTTGCCCATGGGGAGAGAAGTTCTGGGAGTCTATCTGGAAGGTCTAGAGAGTAGTGATTGATTGGGGAGCTACATCACGGGCGGACCTGGCCAGGTGAAGCTTGACATCACCGTGGGACCTGGCCAGGTGAAGCTCGCTGACAAGTGGCAGCCTCTCCGGAGACTACTAATTCCGCTCCTAACATTCTATGCAAATAACCGGCTGAGTGCCATGGGCAGAAAACATTGACACATACCTGCCAGAGGCCTATTCTGGGTCTGGAGAGTCCACCCTGGTCTCCCCTGCAACTCATCATCTCAGCACACACTTTGCCTGCACGCATGGAAACCGCCTCTCTCCACGAATGTCTTCACCTGCTAGGAAACACACGATGTCACTCAGCCAAAGGAGAGCACAGGCCAAGTCAACTGAAGCCCCCATTTTCAAGATTTTGCCCTCTGCTGCTCCACAGCCTCCGGTGGCACACTGCATGTGCGTCACTTCTCGGTAGACGAGGCCGAAATCCGGGCATCCAGGGCCCCAGCCGTCCAGAATCTACGGATGGCGGCATATGGATCACCTCTTTGCCTCGTACAGCAGGGAGGCCTGGGCCCTAGACTGGCTCCGCTAGAGCTCCACGACCTCAGCTATTTTCCCTGACCTTTGGCCTGTGCCCTCGTGAGTGTGTCATCTCTACTTCCACTTCTCTTCCCACCACACTGAATCCGCCACCTGCGGATACCTGAGCGTGGACATCAACATCTATCACTGGCTGCAGTGTCACAGGTCACTAGGTGTCTAGGCTCAGGCTGACCTTGGCTGTCTTCTGCCCAGGCAAGGAACCTAATCCTTCCAAGGAAATCAGGACACGTGCTCACTGGCCGACATCCTTTCTTTCATCCACACAGCGGTCTAGATGAGGGGAAAGAGGCCAGGTAGGCCAGGGGAGGGCTGAGTGTGGGGCCTAAGGCTTCTTTCCCAATCACCATGGTGACAGCCACCGGAAGGCTGGGCGGAACTTCGGACGGGGACGAGTCACAAACACTCAGCCAATAGGAGAGGTCCAGCCTAACCGGCCAGTTCCGCAGAGCCCTCCATTTTACCCATGGACAGACAACGGCCCCTTGCGTCTTTGGCCACAAAATCCAGGGCACCCAGGGAATAACTTCACAGTAGGCAACCCCTGATGTGAACACGTTCGACACACTGGGACAGCAGGCAGGTACCTCTTTTCCACTTACGCTAGGATATCACTAGGCAAGGCGCCCTTCCTCAGCATCTCTGGCCTCTCACGTATGTGTTCACTCAGAGGAATCTCTTCATTCTACCCCTGAGACACATCACAAGTATGAGGGGCCTGAGAGAGAGCCTAGAGATGGAACGGGGGAGGCTTCTGGCTGTACTGCTTCCCCGTGGGGACAGAATAGCAGGTAGTCTCTCTGGAAGGTCTTAGCTTCTGTTGACTGACACGCGCAATACAGTAGGGGCGGACCCTGGCCAGGGGGAGCTTGTGGGCAGATGCAACCTCTCCGGCGACGAATAATTGCGCTGCTGCTTTGTATGGTGAAAACCTCCCCCCGCCAAGGGGGATGGGTAGAGAACATTGACCCACACCCGCCAGGGGCCTTTCCTGGGACTAAAGATCCCAACGTGGTCTCAACGTTGTCACCCTCTCAACACACACCTTTCCTGCACACGTAATCCTGCCTTTCTCCGTCAGGGCCCTATCCTACCAGGAAAAAAAGCAAGCCGCTCAAAGAGGCCGATGCCAGGGAAATCGAGGAAACACTGCCAGTTTCCAAATTTTTGCTGTCTACACGTCCCCGCCTCCGGTGCAAGGCTGCCTATGTGGCCGGGCTCCGAAGGCAAGGCCGAAATCCTGGCAGCCGGGGCCCCAGCAGTGCAATGGTTGATGGACGTGGGGACACGGATGACCTGTTCACCACACACAGGAGGGATCCTTGGGCCCTTCACTGGCTCGCCATTCAGCTCCACGACGTCCACTACTGGCCCTGGCCTTTGCTTTGGCTGGTGCCCCATTAAACGTGTGCTCCGGAGCGATCTTTCTCCACCCATCACTAGCATTCTGCCACCAGGGGATATGTGAGTGTGGGAGTCACCATTTGTCACTGGCAGCAGTGTCACAAGTCACTAGACTTCCAGCTACCCGCTGACCTAGGCTGCCTTCTGCCCCAGGCAAGGTCCCGAATCCTTTATCCCAGATGCTGACACCTGGGCACTGGCGGACATTGATTTTTATCAACACAGAGGTCTGAGTGAGGGTCAGAGGGCCAGGTAGGTGAAGTCAAGGCCAGGTGGGCGGGGCTGAGGCTTCTTTGCCATCACCATAGAGACAGTCCCCCCACCGCAAGAGTGGGCGGAGCTTGGGATGGGCCTGGTGACAAGACTGAGCCAATGGCAGAGATCCGGCCCGCCAGGCAGATGACACAGGGCCCTCCATTGTGACCTATGACCCCTAGTGGCCACAGGATTTGAGCACGCCCCGGGAAAGGCTATGCAGGCACAAGGGAGCCCCTGGTGCGGACTGCTTCAGGGCATTGGCAGAGCACGCCAGGTACCTCTTTCCCACTTTCCTGAGGATATCAGTAGGCAAGGCATCCCCACTCAGCATCTCTTGCCTCTCTCTGTCTCTCTCTGCTTGTCTTCGTTCTCTGAAATCTCTTCCTTCTCCCCCTTGTCACTTCACACCTTGGAGTGCCTGACAGAGGGCCTAGAGACCAAAGAGCAAAGGGGGAAGGCCTCTGGCTCTACTGTTTGCCCATGGGGACAGAAGTTCTGGGAGTCTATCTGGAAGGTCTAGAGAGCAGTGATTGATTGGGGAGCTACATCACGGGCGGACCTGGCCAGGTGAAGCTTGACATCACCGTGGGACCTGGCCAGGTGAAGCTCGCTGACAAGTGGCAGCCTCTCCGGAGACTACTAATTCCGCTCCTAACATTCTATGCAAATAACCGGCTGAGTGCCATGGGCAGAAAACATTGACACATACCTGCCAGAGGCCTATTCTGGGTCTGGAGAGTCCACCCTGGTCTCCCCTGCAACTCATCATCTCAGCACACACTTTGCCTGCACGCATGGAAACCGCCTCTCTCCACGAATGTCTTCACCTGCTAGGAAACACACGATGTCACTCAGCCAAAGGAGAGCACAGGCCAAGTCAACTGAAGCCCCCATTTTCAAGATTTTGCCCTCTGCTGCTCCACAGCCTCCGGTGGCACACTGCATGTGCGTCACTTCTCGGTAGACGAGGCCGAAATCCGGGCATCCAGGGCCCCAGCCGTCCAGAATCTACGGATGGCGGCATATGGATCACCTCTTTGCCTCGTACAGCAGGGAGGCCTGGGCCCTAGACTGGCTCCGCTAGAGCTCCACGACCTCAGCTATTTTCCCTGACCTTTGGCCTGTGCCCTCGTGAGTGTGTCATCTCTACTTCCACTTCTCTTCCCACCACACTGAATCCGCCACCTGCGGATACCTGAGCGTGGACATCAACATCTATCACTGGCTGCAGTGTCACAGGTCACTAGGTGTCTAGGCTCAGGCTGACCTTGGCTGTCTTCTGCCCAGGCAAGGAACCTAATCCTTCCAAGGAAATCAGGACACGTGCTCACTGGCCGACATCCTTACTTTCATCCACGCAGCGGTCTAGATGAGGGGAAAGAGGCCAGGTAGGCCAGGGGAGGGCTGAGTGTGGGGCCTAAGGCTTCTTTCCCAATCACCATGCTGACAGCCACCGGAAGGCTGGGCGGAACTTCGGACGGGGACGAGTCACAAACACTCAGCCAATAGGAGAGGTCCAGCCTAACCGGCCAGTTCCGCAGAGCCCTCCATTTTACCCATGGACAGACAACGGCCCCTTGCGTCTTTGGCCACAAAATCCAGGGCACCCAGGGAATAACTTCACAGTAGGCAACCCCTGATGTGAACACGTTCGACACACTGGGACAGCAGGCAGGTACCTCTTTTCCACTTACGCTAGGATATCACTAGGCAAGGCGCCCTTCCTCAGCATCTGTGGCCTCTCACGTATGTGTTCACTCAGAGGAATCTCTTCATTCTACCCCTGAGACACATCACAAGTATGAGGGGCCTGAGAGAGAGCCTAGAGATGGAACGGGGGAGGCTTCTGGCTGTACTGCTTCCCCGTGGGGACAGAATAGCAGGTAGTCTCTCTGGAAGGTCTTAGCTTCTGTTGACTGACACGCGCAATACAGTAGGGGCGGACCCTGGCCAGGTGGAGCTTGTGGGCAGATGCAACCTCTCCGGCGACGAATAATTGCGCTGCTGCTTTGTATGGTGAAAACCTCCCCCCGCCAAGGGGGATGGGTAGAAAACATTGACCCACACCCGCCAGGGGCCTTTCCTGGGACTAAAGATCCCAACGTGGTCCCAACGTCGTCACCCTCTCAACACACACCTTTCCTGCACACGTAATCCTGCCTTTCTCCGTCAGGGCCCTATCCTACCAGGAAAAAAAGGAAGCCGCTCAAAGAGGCCGATGCCAGGGAAATCGAGGAAACACTGCCAGTTTCCAAATTTTTGCTGTCTACACGTCCCCGCCTCCGGTGCAAGGCTGCCTATGTGGTCGGGCTCCGAAGGCAAGGCCGAAATCCTGGCAGCCTGGGCCCCAGCAGTGCAATGGTTGATGGACGTGGGGACACGGATGACCTGTTCACCACACACAGGAGGGATCCTTGGGCCCTTCACTGGCTCGCCATTCAGCTCCACGACGTCCACTACTGGCCCTGGCCTTTGCTTTGGCTGGTGCCCCATTAAACGTGTGCTCCGGAGCGATGTTTCTCCACCCATCACTAGCATTCTGCCACCAGGGGATATGTGAGTGTGGGAGTCACCATTTGTCACTGGCAGCAGTGTCACAAGTCACTAGACTTCCAGCTACCCGCTGACCTAGGCTGCCTTCTGCCCCAGGCAAGGTCCCGAATCCTTTATCCCAGATGCTGACACCTGGGCACTGGCGGACATTGATTTTTATCAACACAGAGGTCTGAGTGAGGGTCAGAGGGCCAGGTAGGTGAAGTGAAGGCCAGGTGGGTGGGGCTGAGGCTTCTTTGCCATCACCATAGAGACAGTCCCCCCACCGCAAGAGTGGGCGGAGCTTGGGATGGGCCTGGTGACAAGACTGAGCCAATGGCAGAGATCCGGCCCGCCAGGCAGATGACACAGGGCCCTCCATTGGGACCTATGACCCCTAGTGGCCACAGGATTTGAGCACGCCCCGGGAAAGGCTACGCAGGCACAAGGGAGCCCCTGGTGCGGACTGCTTCAGGGCATTGGCAGAGCACGCCAGGTACCTCTTTCCCACTTTCCTGAGGATATCAGTAGGCAAGGCATCCCCACTCAGCATCTCTTGCCTCTCTCTGTCTCTCTCTGCTTGTCTTCGTTCTCTGAAATCTCTTCCTTCTCCCCCTTGTCACTTCACACCTTGGAGTGCCTGACAGAGGGCCTAGAGACCAAAGAGCAAAGGGGGAAGGCCTCTGGCTCTACTGCTTGCCCATGGGGAGAGAAGTTCTGGGAGTCTATCTGGAAGGTCTAGAGAGTAGTGATTGATTGGGGAGCTACATCACGGGCGGACCTGGCCAGGTGAAGCTTGACATCACCGTGGGACCTGGCCAGGTGAAGCTCGCTGACAAGTGGCAGCCTCTCCGGAGACTACTAATTCCGCTCCTAACATTCTATGCAAATAACCGGCTGAGTGCCATGGGCAGAAAACATTGACACATACCTGCCAGAGGCCTATTCTGGGTCTGGAGAGTCCACCCTGGTCTCCCCTGCAACTCATCATCTCAGCACACACTTTGCCTGCACGCATGGAAACCGCCTCTCTCCACGAATGTCTTCACCTGCTAGGAAACACACGATGTCACTCAGCCAAAGGAGAGCACAGGCCAAGTCAACTGAAGCCCCCATTTTCAAGATTTTGCCCTCTGCTGCTCCACAGCCTCCGGTGGCACACTGCATGTGCGTCACTTCTCGGTAGACGAGGCCGAAATCCGGGCATCCAGGGCCCCAGCCGTCCAGAATCTACGGATGGCGGCATATGGATCACCTCTTTGCCTCGTACAGCAGGGAGGCCTGGGCCCTAGACTGGCTCCGCTAGAGCTCCACGACCTCAGCTATTTTCCCTGACCTTTGGCCTGTGCCCTCGTGAGTGTGTCATCTCTACTTCCACTTCTCTTCCCACCACACTGAATCCGCCACCTGCGGATACCTGAGCGTGGACATCAACATCTATCACTGGCTGCAGTGTCACAGGTCACTAGGTGTCTAGGCTCAGGCTGACCTTGGCTGTCTTCTGCCCAGGCAAGGAACCTAATCCTTCCAAGGAAATCAGGACACGTGCTCACTGGCCGACATCCTTTCTTTCATCCACACAGCGGTCTAGATGAGGGGAAAGAGGCCAGGTAGGCCAGGGGAGGGCTGAGTGTGGGGCCTAAGGCTTCTTTCCCAATCACCATGGTGACAGCCACCGGAAGGCTGGGCGGAACTTCGGACGGGGACGAGTCACAAACACTCAGCCAATAGGAGAGGTCCAGCCTAACCGGCCAGTTCCGCAGAGCCCTCCATTTTACCCATGGACAGACAACGGCCCCTTGCGTCTTTGGCCACAAAATCCAGGGCACCCAGGGAATAACTTCACAGTAGGCAACCCCTGATGTGAACACGTTCGACACACTGGGACAGCAGGCAGGTACCTCTTTTCCACTTACGCTAGGATATCACTAGGCAAGGCGCCCTTCCTCAGCATCTCTGGCCTCTCACGTATGTGTTCACTCAGAGGAATCTCTTCATTCTACCCCTGAGACACATCACAAGTATGAGGGGCCTGAGAGAGAGCCTAGAGATGGAACGGGGGAGGCTTCTGGCTGTACTGCTTCCCCGTGGGGACAGAATAGCAGGTAGTCTCTCTGGAAGGTCTTAGCTTCTGTTGACTGACACGCGCAATACAGTAGGGGCGGACCCTGGCCAGGTGGAGCTTGTGGGCAGATGCAACCTCTCCGGCGACGAATAATTGCGCTGCTGCTTTGTATGGTGAAAACCTCCCCCCGCCAAGGGGGATGGGTAGAAAACATTGACCCACACCCGCCAGGGGCCTTTCCTGGGACTAAAGATCCCAACGTGGTCCCAACGTCGTCACCCTCTCAACACACACCTTTCCTGCACACGTAATCCTGCCTTTCTCCGTCAGGGCCCTATCCTACCAGGAAAAAAAGGAAGCCGCTCAAAGAGGCCGATGCCAGGGAAATCGAGGAAACACTGCCAGTTTCCAAATTTTTGCTGTCTACACGTCCCCGCCTCCGGTGCAAGGCTGCCTATGTGGTCGGGCTCCGAAGGCAAGGCCGAAATCCTGGCAGCCTGGGCCCCAGCAGTGCAATGGTTGATGGACGTGGGGACACGGATGACCTGTTCACCACACACAGGAGGGATCCTTGGGCCCTTCACTGGCTCGCCATTCAGCTCCACGACGTCCACTACTGGCCCTGGCCTTTGCTTTGGCTGGTGCCCCATTAAACGTGTGCTCCGGAGCGATGTTTCTCCACCCATCACTAGCATTCTGCCACCAGGGGATATGTGAGTGTGGGAGTCACCATTTGTCACTGGCAGCAGTGTCACAAGTCACTAGACTTCCAGCTACCCGCTGACCTAGGCTGCCTTCTGCCCCAGGCAAGGTCCCGAATCCTTTATCCCAGATGCTGACACCTGGGCACTGGCGGACATTGATTTTTATCAACACAGAGGTCTGAGTGAGGGTCAGAGGGCCAGGTAGGTGAAGTGAAGGCCAGGTGGGTGGGGCTGAGGCTTCTTTGCCATCACCATAGAGACAGTCCCCCCACTGCAAGAGTGGGCGGAGCTTGGGATGGGCCTGGTGACAAGACTGAGCCAATGGCAGAGATCCGGCCCGCCAGGCAGATGACACAGGGCCCTCCATTGTGACCTATGACCCCTAGTGGCCACAGGATTTGAGCACGCCCCGGGAAAGGCTACGCAGGCACAAGGGAGCCCCTGGTGCGGACTGCTTCAGGGCATTGGCAGAGCACGCCAGGTACCTCTTTCCCACTTTCCTGAGGATATCAGTAGGCAAGGCATCCCCACTCAGCATCTCTTGCCTCTCTCTGTCTCTCTCTGCTTGTCTTCGTTCTCTGAAATCTCTTCCTTCTCCCCCTTGTCACTTCACACCTTGGAGTGCCTGACAGAGGGCCTAGAGACCAAAGAGCAAAGGGGGAAGGCCTCTGGCTCTACTGCTTGCCCATGGGGAGAGAAGTTCTGGGAGTCTATCTGGAAGGTCTAGAGAGTAGTGATTGATTGGGGAGCTACATCACGGGCGGACCTGGCCAGGTGAAGCTTGACATCACCGTGGGACCTGGCCAGGTGAAGCTCGCTGACAAGTGGCAGCCTCTCCGGAGACTACTAATTCCGCTCCTAACATTCTATGCAAATAACCGGCTTAGTGCCATGGGCAGAAAACATTGACACATACCTGCCAGAGGCCTATTCTGGGTCTGGAGAGTCCACCCTGGTCTCCCCTGCAACTCATCATCTCAGCACACACTTTGCCTGCACGCATGGAAACCGCCTCTCTCCACGAATGTCTTCACCTGCTAGGAAACACACGATGTCACTCAGCCAAAGGAGAGCACAGGCCAAGTCAACTGAAGCCCCCATTTTCAAGATTTTGCCCTCTGCTGCTCCACAGCCTCCGGTGGCACACTGCATGTGCGTCACTTCTCGGTAGACGAGGCCGAAATCCGGGCATCCAGGGCCCCAGCCGTCCAGAATCTACGGATGGCGGCATATGGATCACCTCTTTGCCTCGTACAGCAGGGAGGCCTGGGCCCTAGACTGGCTCCGCTAGAGCTCCACGACCTCAGCTATTTTCCCTGACCTTTGGCCTGTGCCCTCGTGAGTGTGTCATCTCTACTTCCACTTCTCTTCCCACCACACTGAATCCGCCACCTGCGGATACCTGAGCGTGGACATCAACATCTATCACTGGCTGCAGTGTCACAGGTCACTAGGTGTCTAGGCTCAGGCTGACCTTGGCTGTCTTCTGCCCAGGCAAGGAACCTAATCCTTCCAAGGAAATCAGGACACGTGCTCACTGGCCGACATCCTTTCTTTCATCCACACAGCGGTCTAGATGAGGGGAAAGAGGCCAGGTAGGCCAGGGGAGGGCTGAGTGTGGGGCCTAAGGCTTCTTTCCCAATCACCATGGTGACAGCCACCGGAAGGCTGGGCGGAACTTCGGACGGGGACGAGTCACAAACACTCAGCCAATAGGAGAGGTCCAGCCTAACCGGCCAGTTCCGCAGAGCCCTCCATTTTACCCATGGACAGACAACGGCCCCTTGCGTCTTTGGCCACAAAATCCAGGGCACCCAGGGAATAACTTCACAGTAGGCAACCCCTGATGTGAACACGTTCGACACACTGGGACAGCAGGCAGGTACCTCTTTTCCACTTACGCTAGGATATCACTAGGCAAGGCGCCCTTCCTCAGCATCTCTGGCCTCTCACGTATGTGTTCACTCAGAGGAATCTCTTCATTCTACCCCTGAGACACATCACAAGTATGAGGGGCCTGAGAGAGAGCCTAGAGATGGAACGGGGGAGGCTTCTGGCTGTACTGCTTCCCCGTGGGGACAGAATAGCAGGTAGTCTCTCTGGAAGGTCTTAGCTTCTGTTGACTGACACGCGCAATACAGTAGGGGCGGACCCTGGCCAGGTGGAGCTTGTGGGCAGATGCAACCTCTCCGGCGACGAATAATTGCGCTGCTGCTTTGTATGGTGAAAACCTCCCCCCGCCAAGGGGGATGGGTAGAAAACATTGACCCACACCCGCCAGGGGCCTTTCCTGGGACTAAAGATCCCAACGTGGTCCCAACGTCGTCACCCTCTCAACACACACCTTTCCTGCACACGTAATCCTGCCTTTCTCCGTCAGGGCCCTATCCTACCAGGAAAAAAAGGAAGCCGCTCAAAGAGGCCGATGCCAGGGAAATCGAGGAAACACTGCCAGTTTCCAAATTTTTGCTGTCTACACGTCCCCGCCTCCGGTGCAAGGCTGCCTATGTGGTCGGGCTCCGAAGGCAAGGCCGAAATCCTGGCAGCCTGGGCCCCAGCAGTGCAATGGTTGATGGACGTGGGGACACGGATGACCTGTTCACCACACACAGGAGGGATCCTTGGGCCCTTCACTGGCTCGCCATTCAGCTCCACGACGTCCACTACTGGCCCTGGCCTTTGCTTTGGCTGGTGCCCCATTAAACGTGTGCTCCGGAGCGATGTTTCTCCACCCATCACTAGCATTCTGCCACCAGGGGATATGTGAGTGTGGGAGTCACCATTTGTCACTGGCAGCAGTGTCACAAGTCACTAGACTTCCAGCTACCCGCTGACCTAGGCTGCCTTCTGCCCCAGGCAAGGTCCCGAATCCTTTATCCCAGATGCTGACACCTGGGCACTGGCGGACATTGATTTTTATCAACACAGAGGTCTGAGTGAGGGTCAGAGGGCCAGGTAGGTGAAGTGAAGGCCAGGTGGGTGGGGCTGAGGCTTCTTTGCCATCACCATAGAGACAGTCCCCCCACTGCAAGAGTGGGCGGAGCTTGGGATGGGCCTGGTGACAAGACTGAGCCAATGGCAGAGATCCGGCCCGCCAGGCAGATGACACAGGGCCCTCCATTGTGACCTATGACCCCTAGTGGCCACAGGATTTGAGCACGCCCCGGGAAAGGCTACGCAGGCACAAGGGAGCCCCTGGTGCGGACTGCTTCAGGGCATTGGCAGAGCACGCCAGGTACCTCTTTCCCACTTTCCTGAGGATATCAGTAGGCAAGGCATCCCCACTCAGCATCTCTTGCCTCTCTCTGTCTCTCTCTGCTTGTCTTCGTTCTCTGAAATCTCTTCCTTCTCCCCCTTGTCACTTCACACCTTGGAGTGCCTGACAGAGGGCCTAGAGACCAAAGAGCAAAGGGGGAAGGCCTCTGGCTCTACTGCTTGCCCATGGGGAGAGAAGTTCTGGGAGTCTATCTGGAAGGTCTAGAGAGTAGTGATTGATTGGGGAGCTACATCACGGGCGGACCTGGCCAGGTGAAGCTTGACATCACCGTGGGACCTGGCCAGGTGAAGCTCGCTGACAAGTGGCAGCCTCTCCGGAGACTACTAATTCCGCTCCTAACATTCTATGCAAATAACCGGCTTAGTGCCATGGGCAGAAAACATTGACACATACCTGCCAGAGGCCTATTCTGGGTCTGGAGAGTCCACCCTGGTCTCCCCTGCAACTCATCATCTCAGCACACACTTTGCCTGCACGCATGGAAACCGCCTCTCTCCACGAATGTCTTCACCTGCTAGGAAACACACGATGTCACTCAGCCAAAGGAGAGCACAGGCCAAGTCAACTGAAGCCCCCATTTTCAAGATTTTGCCCTCTGCTGCTCCACAGCCTCCGGTGGCACACTGCATGTGCGTCACTTCTCGGTAGACGAGGCCGAAATCCGGGCATCCAGGGCCCCAGCCGTCCAGAATCTACGGATGGCGGCATATGGATCACCTCTTTGCCTCGTACAGCAGGGAGGCCTGGGCCCTAGACTGGCTCCGCTAGAGCTCCACGACCTCAGCTATTTTCCCTGACCTTTGGCCTGTGCCCTCGTGAGTGTGTCATCTCTACTTCCACTTCTCTTCCCACCACACTGAATCCGCCACCTGCGGATACCTGAGCGTGGACATCAACATCTATCACTGGCTGCAGTGTCACAGGTCACTAGGTGTCTAGGCTCAGGCTGACCTTGGCTGTCTTCTGCCCAGGCAAGGAACCTAATCCTTCCAAGGAAATCAGGACACGTGCTCACTGGCCGACATCCTTTCTTTCATCCACACAGCGGTCTAGATGAGGGGAAAGAGGCCAGGTAGGCCAGGGGAGGGCTGAGTGTGGGGCCTAAGGCTTCTTTCCCAATCACCATGGTGACAGCCACCGGAAGGCTGGGCGGAACTTCGGACGGGGACGAGTCACAAACACTCAGCCAATAGGAGAGGTCCAGCCTAACCGGCCAGTTCCGCAGAGCCCTCCATTTTACCCATGGACAGACAACGGCCCCTTGCGTCTTTGGCCACAAAATCCAGGGCACCCAGGGAATAACTTCACAGTAGGCAACCCCTGATGTGAACACGTTCGACACACTGGGACAGCAGGCAGGTACCTCTTTTCCACTTACGCTAGGATATCACTAGGCAAGGCGCCCTTCCTCAGCATCTCTGGCCTCTCACGTATGTGTTCACTCAGAGGAATCTCTTCATTCTACCCCTGAGACACATCACAAGTATGAGGGGCCTGAGAGAGAGCCTAGAGATGGAACGGGGGAGGCTTCTGGCTGTACTGCTTCCCCGTGGGGACAGAATAGCAGGTAGTCTCTCTGGAAGGTCTTAGCTTCTGTTGACTGACACGCGCAATACAGTAGGGGCGGACCCTGGCCAGGGGGAGCTTGTGGGCAGATGCAACCTCTCCGGCGACGAATAATTGCGCTGCTGCTTTGTATGGTGAAAACCTCCCCCCGCCAAGGGGGATGGGTAGAGAACATTGACCCACACCCGCCAGGGGCCTTTCCTGGGACTAAAGATCCCAACGTGGTCTCAACGTCGTCACCCTCTCAACACACACCTTTCCTGCACACGTAATCCTGCCTTTCTCCGTCAGGGCCCTATCCTACCAGGAAAAAAAGCAAGCCGCTCAAAGAGGCCGATGCCAGGGAAATCGAGGAAACACTGCCAGTTTCCAAATTTTTGCTGTCTACACGTCCCCGCCTCCGGTGCAAGGCTGCCTATGTGGTCGGGCTCCGAAGGCAAGGCCGAAATCCTGGCAGCCTGGGCCCCAGCAGTGCAATGGTTGATGGACGTGGGGACACGGATGACCTGTTCACCACACACAGGAGGGATCCTTGGGCCCTTCACTGGCTCGCCATTCAGCTCCACGACGTCCACTACTGGCCCTGGCCTTTGCTTTGGCTGGTGCCCCATTAAACGTGTGCTCCGGAGCGATCTTTCTCCACCCATCACTAGCATTCTGCCACCAGGGGATATGTGAGTGTGGGAGTCACCATTTGTCACTGGCAGCAGTGTCACAAGTCACTAGACTTCCAGCTACCCGCTGACCTAGGCTGCCTTCTGCCCCAGGCAAGGTCCCGAATCCTTTATCCCAGATGCTGACACCTGGGCACTGGCGGACATTGATTTTTATCAACACAGAGGTCTGAGTGAGGGTCAGAGGGCCAGGTAGGTGAAGTGAAGGCCAGGTGGGTGGGGCTGAGGCTTCTTTGCCATCACCATAGAGACAGTCCCCCCACCGCAAGAGTGGGCGGAGCTTGGGATGGGCCTGGTGACAAGACTGAGCCAATGGCAGAGATCCGGCCCGCCAGGCAGATGACACAGGGCCCTCCATTGTGACCTATGACCCCTAGTGGCCACAGGATTTGAGCACGCCCCGGGAAAGGCTACGCAGGCACAAGGGAGCCCCTGGTGCGGACTGCTTCAGGGCATTGGCAGAGCACGCCAGGTACCTCTTTCCCACTTTCCTGAGGATATCAGTAGGCAAGGCATCCCCACTCAGCATCTCTTGCCTCTCTCTGTCTCTCTCTGCTTGTCTTCGTTCTCTGAAATCTCTTCCTTCTCCCCCTTGTCACTTCACACCTTGGAGTGCCTGACAGAGGGCCTAGAGACCAAAGAGCAAAGGGGGAAGGCCTCTGGCTCTAGTGCTTGCCCATGGGGAGAGAAGTTCTGGGAGTCTATCTGGAAGGTCTAGAGAGTAGTGATTGATTGGGGAGCTACATCACGGGCGGACCTGGCCAGGTGAAGCTTGACATCACCGTGGGACCTGGCCAGGTGAAGCTCGCTGACAAGTGGCAGCCTCTCCGGAGACTACTAATTCCGCTCCTAACATTCTATGCAAATAACCGGCTGAGTGCCATGGGCAGAAAACATTGACACATACCTGCCAGAGGCCTATTCTGGGTCTGGAGAGTCCACCCTGGTCTCCCCTGCAACTCATCATCTCAGCACACACTTTGCCTGCACGCATGGAAACCGCCTCTCTCCACGAATGTCTTCACCTGCTAGGAAACACACGATGTCACTCAGCCAAAGGAGAGCACAGGCCAAGTCAACTGAAGCCCCCATTTTCAAGATTTTGCCCTCTGCTGCTCCACAGCCTCCGGTGGCACACTGCATGTGCGTCACTTCTCGGTAGACGAGGCCGAAATCCGGGCATCCAGGGCCCCAGCCGTCCAGAATCTACGGATGGCGGCATATGGATCACCTCTTTGCCTCGTACAGCAGGGAGGCCTGGGCCCTAGACTGGCTCCGCTAGAGCTCCACGACCTCAGCTATTTTCCCTGACCTTTGGCCTGTGCCCTCGTGAGTGTGTCATCTCTACTTCCACTTCTCTTCCCACCACACTGAATCCGCCACCTGCGGATACCTGAGCGTGGACATCAACATCTATCACTGGCTGCAGTGTCACAGGTCACTAGGTGTCTAGGCTCAGGCTGACCTTGGCTGTCTTCTGCCCAGGCAAGGAACCTAATCCTTCCAAGGAAATCAGGACACGTGCTCACTGGCCGACATCCTTTCTTTCATCCACACAGCGGTCTAGATGAGGGGAAAGAGGCCAGGTAGGCCAGGTGAGGGCTGAGTGTGGGGCCTAAGGCTTCTTTCCCAATCACCATGGTGACAGCCACCGGAAGGCTGGGCGGAACTTCGGACGGGGACGAGTCACAAACACTCAGCCAATAGGAGAGGTCCAGCCTAACCGGCCAGTTCCGCAGAGCCCTCCATTTTACCCATGGACAGACAACGGCCCCTTGCGTCTTTGGCCACAAAATCCAGGGCACCCAGGGAATAACTTCACAGTAGGCAACCCCTGATGTGAACACGTTCGACACACTGGGACAGCAGGCAGGTACCTCTTTTCCACTTACGCTAGGATATCACTAGGCAAGGCGCCCTTCCTCAGCATCTCTGGCCTCTCACGTATGTGTTCACTCAGAGGAATTTCTTCATTCTACCCCTGAGACACATCACAAGTATGAGGGGCCTGAGAGAGAGCCTAGAGATGGAACGGGGGAGGCTTCTGGCTGTACTGCTTCCCCGTGGGGACAGAATAGCAGGTAGTCTCTCTGGAAGGTCTTAGCTTCTGTTGACTGACACGCGCAATACAGTAGGGGCGGACCCTGGCCAGGGGGAGCTTGTGGGCAGATGCAACCTCTCCGGCGACGAATAATTGCGCTGCTGCTTTGTATGGTGAAAACCTCCCCCCGCCAAGGGGGATGGGTAGAGAACATTGACCCACACCCGCCAGGGGCCTTTCCTGGGACTAAAGATCCCAACGTGGTCTCAACGTCGTCACCCTCTCAACACACACCTTTCCTGCACACGTAATCCTGCCTTTCTCCGTCAGGGCCCTATCCTACCAGGAAAAAAAGCAAGCCGCTCAAAGAGGCCGATGCCAGGGAAATCGAGGAAACACTGCCAGTTTCCAAATTTTTGCTGTCTACACGTCCCCGCCTCCGGTGCAAGGCTGCCTATGTGGCCGGGCTCCGAAGGCAAGGCCGCAATCCTGGCAGCCGGGGCCCCAGCAGTGCAATGGTTGATGGACGTGGGGACACGGATGACCTGTTCGCCACATACAGGAGGGATCCTTGGGCCCTTCACTGGCTCGCCATTCAGCTCCACGACGTCCACTACTGGCCCTGGCCTTTGCTTTGGCTGGTGCCCCATTAAACGTGTGCTCCGGAGCGATGTTTCTCCACCCATCACTAGCATTCTGCCACCAGGGGATATGTGAGTGTGGGAGTCACCATTTGTCACTGGCAGCAGTGTCACAAGTCACTAGACTTCCAGCTACCCGCTGACCTAGGCTGCCTTCTGCCCCAGGCAAGGTCCCGAATCCTTTATCCCAGATGCTGACACCTGGGCACTGGCGGACATTGATTTTTATCAACACAGAGGTCTGAGTGAGGGTCAGAGGGCCAGGTAGGTGAAGTGAAGGCCAGGTGGGCGGGGCTGAGGCTTCTTTGCCATCACCATAGAGACAGTCCCCCCACCGCAAGAGTGGGCGGAGCTTGGGATGGGCCTGGTGACAAGACTGAGCCAATGGCAGAGATCCGGCCCGCCAGGCAGATGACACAGGGCCCTCCATTGGGACCTATGACCCCTAGTGGCCACAGGATTTGAGCACGCCCCGGGAAAGGCTACGCAGGCACAAGGGAGCCCCTGGTGAGGACTGCTTCAGGGCATTGGCAGAGCACGCCAGGTACCTCTTTCCCACTTTCCTGAGGATATCAGTAGGCAAGGCATCCCCACTCAGCATCTCTTGCCTCTCTCTGTCTCTCTCTGCTTGTCTTCGTTCTCTGAAATCTCTTCCTTCTCCCCCTTGTCACTTCACACCTTGGAGTGCCTGACAGAGGGCCTAGAGACCAAAGAGCAAAGGGGGAAGGCCTCTGGCTCTACTGCTTGCCCATGGGGAGAGAAGTTCTGGGAGTCTATCTGGAAGGTCTAGAGAGTAGTGATTGATTGGGGAGCTACATCACGGGCGGACCTGGCCAGGTGAAGCTTGACATCACCGTGGGACCTGGCCAGGTGAAGCTCGCTGACAAGTGGCAGCCTCTCCGGAGACTACTAATTCCGCTCCTAACATTCTATGCAAATAACCGGCTTAGTGCCATGGGCAGAAAACATTGACACATACCTGCCAGAGGCCTATTCTGGGTCTGGAGAGTCCACCCTGGTCTCCCCTGCAACTCATCATCTCAGCACACACTTTGCCTGCACGCATGGAAACCGCCTCTCTCCACGAATGTCTTCACCTGCTAGGAAACACACGATGTCACTCAGCCAAAGGAGAGCACAGGCCAAGTCAACTGAAGCCCCCATTTTCAAGATTTTGCCCTCTGCTGCTCCACAGCCTCCGGTGGCACACTGCATGTGCGTCACTTCTCGGTAGACGAGGCCGAAATCCGGGCATCCAGGGCCCCAGCCGTCCAGAATCTACGGATGGCGGCATATGGATCACCTCTTTGCCTCGTACAGCAGGGAGGCCTGGGCCCTAGACTGGCTCCGCTAGAGCTCCACGACCTCAGCTATTTTCCCTGACCTTTGGCCTGTGCCCTCGTGAGTGTGTCATCTCTACTTCCACTTCTCTTCCCACCACACTGAATCCGCCACCTGCGGATACCTGAGCGTGGACATCAACATCTATCACTGGCTGCAGTGTCACAGGTCACTAGGTGTCTAGGCTCAGGCTGACCTTGGCTGTCTTCTGCCCAGGCAAGGAACCTAATCCTTCCAAGGAAATCAGGACACGTGCTCACTGGCCGACATCCTTTCTTTCATCCACACAGCGGTCTAGATGAGGGGAAAGAGGCCAGGTAGGCCAGGGGAGGGCTGAGTGTGGGGCCTAAGGCTTCTTTCCCAATCACCATGGTGACAGCCACCGGAAGGCTGGGCGGAACTTCGGACGGGGACGAGTCACAAACACTCAGCCAATAGGAGAGGTCCAGCCTAACCGGCCAGTTCCGCAGAGCCCTCCATTTTACCCACGGACAGACAACGCCCCCTTGCGTCTTTGGCCACAAAATCCAGGGCACCCAGGGAATAACTTCACAGTAGGCAACCCCTGATGTGAACACGTTCGACACACTGGGACAGCAGGCAGGTACCTCTTTTCCACTTACGCTAGGATATCACTAGGCAAGGCGCCCTTCCTCAGCATCTGTGGCCTCTCACGTATGTGTTCACTCAGAGGAATCTCTTCATTCTACCCCTGAGACACATCACAAGTATGAGGGGCCTGAGAGAGAGCCTAGAGATGGAACGGGGGAGGCTTCTGGCTGTACTGCTTCCCCGTGGGGACAGAATAGCAGGTAGTCTCTCTGGAAGGTCTTAGCTTCTGTTGACTGACACGCGCAATACAGTAGGGGCGGACCCTGGCCAGGGGGAGCTTGTGGGCAGATGCAACCTCTCCGGCGACGAATAATTGCGCTGCTGCTTTGTATGGTGAAAACCTCCCCCCGCCAAGGGGGATGGGTAGAGAACATTGACCCACACCCGCCAGGGGCCTTTCCTGGGACTAAAGATCCCAACGTGGTCTCAACGTCGTCACCCTCTCAACACACACCTTTCCTGCACACGTAATCCTGCCTTTCTCCGTCAGGGCCCTATCCTACCAGGAAAAAAAGCAAGCCGCTCAAAGAGGCCGATGCCAGGGAAATCGAGGAAACACTGCCAGTTTCCAAATTTTTGCTGTCTACACGTCCCCGCCTCCGGTGCAAGGCTGCCTATGTGGCCGGGCTCCGAAGGCAAGGCCGCAATCCTGGCAGCCGGGGCCCCAGCAGTGCAATGGTTGATGGACGTGGGGACACGGATGACCTGTTCGCCACATACAGGAGGGATCCTTGGGCCCTTCACTGGCTCGCCATTCAGCTCCACGACGTCCACTACTGGCCCTGGCCTTTGCTTTGGCTGGTGCCCCATTAAACGTGTGCTCCGGAGCGATCTTTCTCCACCCATCACTAGCATTCTGCCACCAGGGGATATGTGAGTGTGGGAGTCACCATTTGTCACTGGCAGCAGTGTCACAAGTCACTAGACTTCCAGCTACCCGCTGACCTAGGCTGCCTTCTGCCCCAGGCAAGGTCCCGAATCCTTTATCCCAGATGCTGACACCTGGGCACTGGCGGACATTGATTTTTATCAACACAGAGGTCTGAGTGAGGGTCAGAGGGCCAGGTAGGTGAAGTGAAGGCCAGGTGGGCGGGGCTGAGGCTTCTTTGCCATCACCATAGAGACAGTCCCCCCACCGCAAGAGTGGGCGGAGCTTGGGATGGGCCTGGTGACAAGACTGAGCCAATGGCAGAGATCCGGCCCGCCAGGCAGATGACACAGGGCCCTCCATTGGGACCTATGACCCCTAGTGGCCACAGGATTTGAGCACGCCCCGGGAAAGGCTACGCAGGCACAAGGGAGCCCCTGGTGCGGACTGCTTCAGGGCATTGGCAGAGCACGCCAGGTACCTCTTTCCCACTTTCCTGAGGATATCAGTAGGCAAGGCATCCCCACTCAGCATCTCTTGCCTCTCTCTGTCTCTCTCTGCTTGTCTTCGTTCTCTGAAATCTCTTCCTTCTCCCCCTTGTCACTTCACACCTTGGAGTGCCTGACAGAGGGCCTAGAGACCAAAGAGCAAAGGGGGAAGGCCTCTGGCTCTACTGCTTGCCCATGGGGAGAGAAGTTCTGGGAGTCTATCTGGAAGGTCTAGAGAGTAGTGATTGATTGGGGAGCTACATCACGGGCGGACCTGGCCAGGTGAAGCTTGACATCACCGTGGGACCTGGCCAGGTGAAGCTCGCTGACAAGTGGCAGCCTCTCCGGAGACTACTAATTCCGCTCCTAACATTCTATGCAAATAACCGGCTGAGTGCCATGGGCAGAAAACATTGACACATACCTGCCAGAGGCCTATTCTGGGTCTGGAGAGTCCACCCTGGTCTCCCCTGCAACTCATCATCTCAGCACACACTTTGCCTGCACGCATGGAAACCGCCTCTCTCCACGAATGTCTTCACCTGCTAGGAAACACACGATGTCACTCAGCCAAAGGAGAGCACAGGCCAAGTCAACTGAAGCCCCCATTTTCAAGATTTTGCCCTCTGCTGCTCCACAGCCTCCGGTGGCACACTGCATGTGCGTCACTTCTCGGTAGACGAGGCCGAAATCCGGGCATCCAGGGCCCCAGCCGTCCAGAATCTACGGATGGCGGCATATGGATCACCTCTTTGCCTCGTACAGCAGGGAGGCCTGGGCCCTAGACTGGCTCCGCTAGAGCTCCACGACCTCAGCTATTTTCCCTGACCTTTGGCCTGTGCCCTCGTGAGTGTGTCATCTCTACTTCCACTTCTCTTCCCACCACACTGAATCCGCCACCTGCGGATACCTGAGCGTGGACATCAACATCTATCACTGGCTGCAGTGTCACAGGTCACTAGGTGTCTAGGCTCAGGCTGACCTTGGCTGTCTTCTGCCCAGGCAAGGAACCTAATCCTTCCAAGGAAATCAGGACACGTGCTCACTGGCCGACATCCTTTCTTTCATCCACACAGCGGTCTAGATGAGGGGAAAGAGGCCAGGTAGGCCAGGGGAGGGCTGAGTGTGGGGCCTAAGGCTTCTTTCCCAATCACCATGGTGACAGCCACCGGAAGGCTGGGCGGAACTTCGGACGGGGACGAGTCACAAACACTCAGCCAATAGGAGAGGTCCAGCCTAACCGGCCAGTTCCGCAGAGCCCTCCATTTTACCCATGGACAGACAACGGCCCCTTGCGTCTTTGGCCACAAAATCCAGGGCACCCAGGGAATAACTTCACAGTAGGCAACCCCTGATGTGAACACGTTCGACACACTGGGACAGCAGGCAGGTACCTCTTTTCCACTTACGCTAGGATATCACTAGGCAAGGCGCCCTTCCTCAGCATCTCTGGCCTCTCACGTATGTGTTCACTCAGAGGAATCTCTTCATTCTACCCCTGAGACACATCACAAGTATGAGGGGCCTGAGAGAGAGCCTAGAGATGGAACGGGGGAGGCTTCTGGCTGTACTGCTTCCCCGTGGGGACAGAATAGCAGGTAGTCTCTCTGGAAGGTCTTAGCTTCTGTTGACTGACACGCGCAATACAGTAGGGGCGGACCCTGGCCAGGGGGAGCTTGTGGGCAGATGCAACCTCTCCGGCGACGAATAATTGCGCTGCTGCTTTGTATGGTGAAAACCTCCCCCCGCCAAGGGGGATGGGTAGAGAACATTGACCCACACCCGCCAGGGGCCTTTCCTGGGACTAAAGATCCCAACGTGGTCTCAACGTCGTCACCCTCTCAACACACACCTTTCCTGCACACGTAATCCTGCCTTTCTCCGTCAGGGCCCTATCCTACCAGGAAAAAAAGCAAGCCGCTCAAAGAGGCCGATGCCAGGGAAATCGAGGAAACACTGCCAGTTTCCAAATTTTTGCTGTCTACACGTCCCCGCCTCCGGTGCAAGGCTGCCTATGTGGCCGGGCTCCGAAGGCAAGGCCGAAATCCTGGCAGCCGGGGCCCCAGCAGTGCAATGGTTGATGGACGTGGGGACACGGATGACCTGTTCGCCACATACAGGAGGGATCCTTGGGCCCTTCACTGGCTCGCCATTCAGCTCCACGACGTCCACTACTGGCCCTGGCCTTTGCTTTGGCTGGTGCCCCATTAAACGTGTGCTCCGGAGCGATGTTTCTCCACCCATCACTAGCATTCTGCCACCAGGGGATATGTGAGTGTGGGAGTCACCATTTGTCACTGGCAGCAGTGTCACAAGTCACTAGACTTCCAGCTACCCGCTGACCTAGGCTGCCTTCTGCCCCAGGCAAGGTCCCGAATCCTTTATCCCAGATGCTGACACCTGGGCACTGGCGGACATTGATTTTTATCAACACAGAGGTCTGAGTGAGGGTCAGAGGGCCAGGTAGGTGAAGTGAAGGCCAGGTGGGCGGGGCTGAGGCTTCTTTGCCATCACCATAGAGACAGTCCCCCCACCGCAAGAGTGGGCGGAGCTTGGGATGGGCCTGGTGACAAGACTGAGCCAATGGCAGAGATCCGGCCCGCCAGGCAGATGACACAGGGCCCTCCATTGTGACCTATGACCCCTAGTGGCCACAGGATTTGAGCACGCCCCGGGAAAGGCTACACAGGCACAAGGGAGCCCCTGGTGCGGACTGCTTCAGGGCATTGGCAGAGCACGCCAGGTACCTCTTTCCCACTTTCCTGAGGATATCAGTAGGCAAGGCATCCCCACTCAGCATCTCTTGCCTCTCTCTCTCTCTCTCTGCTTGTCTTCGTTCTCTGAAATCTCTTCCTTCTCCCCCTTGTCACTTCACACCTTGGAGTGCCTGACAGAGGGCCTAGAGACCAAAGAGCAAAGGGGGAAGGCCTCTGGCTCTACTGCTTGCCCATGGGGAGAGAAGTTCTGGGAGTCTATCTGGAAGGTCTAGAGAGTAGTGATTGATTGGGGAGCTACATCACGGGCGGACCTGGCCAGGTGAAGCTTGACATCACCGTGGGACCTGGCCAGGTGAAGCTCGCTGACAAGTGGCAGCCTCTCCGGAGACTACTAATTCCGCTCCTAACATTCTATGCAAATAACCGGCTGAGTGCCATGGGCAGAAAACATTGACACATACCTGCCAGAGGCCTATTCTGGGTCTGGAGAGTCCACCCTGGTCTCCCCTGCAACTCATCATCTCAGCACACACTTTGCCTGCACGCATGGAAACCGCCTCTCTCCACGAATGTCTTCACCTGCTAGGAAACACACGATGTCACTCAGCCAAAGGAGAGCACAGGCCAAGTCAACTGAAGCCCCCATTTTCAAGATTTTGCCCTCTGCTGCTCCACAGCCTCCGGTGGCACACTGCATGTGCGTCACTTCTCGGTAGACGAGGCCGAAATCCGGGCATCCAGGGCCCCAGCCGTCCAGAATCTACGGATGGCGGCATATGGATCACCTCTTTGCCTCGTACAGCAGGGAGACCTGGGCCCTAGACTGGCTCCGCTAGAGCTCCACGACCTCAGCTATTTTCCCTGACCTTTGGACCGTGCCCTCGTGAGTGTGTCATCTCTACTTCCACTTCTCTTCCCACCACACTGAATCCGCCACCTGCGGATACCTGAGCGTGGACATCAACATCTATCACTGGCTGCAGTGTCACAGGTCACTAGGTGTCTAGGCTCAGGCTGACCTTGGCTGTCTTCTGCCCAGGCAAGGAACCTAATCCTTCCAAGGAAATCAGGACACGTGCTCACTGGCCGACATCCTTTCTTTCATCCACACAGCGGTCTAGATGAGGGGAAAGAGGCCAGGTAGGCCAGGTGAGGGCTGAGTGTGGGGCCTAAGGTTTCTTTCCCAATCACCATGCTGACAGCCACCGGAAGGCTGGGCGGAACTTCGGACGGGGACGAGTCACAAACACTCAGCCAATAGGAGAGGTCCAGCCTAACCGGCCAGTTCCGCAGAGCCCTCCATTTTACCCATGGACAGACAACGGCCCCTTGCGTCTTTGGCCACAAAATCCAGGGCACCCAGGGAATAACTTCACAGTAGGCAACCCCTGATGTGAACACGTTCGACACACTGGGACAGCAGGCAGGTACCTCTTTTCCACTTACGCTAGGATATCACTAGGCAAGGCGCCCTTCCTCAGCATCTGTGGCCTCTCACGTATGTGTTCACTCAGAGGAATCTCTTCATTCTACCCCTGAGACACATCACAAGTATGAGGGGCCTGAGAGAGAGCCTAGAGATGGAACGGGGGAGGCTTCTGGCTGTACTGCTTCCCCGTGGGGACAGAATAGCAGGTAGTCTCTCTGGAAGGTCTTAGCTTCTGTTGACTGACACGCGCAATACAGTAGGGGCGGACCCTGGCCAGGGGGAGCTTGTGGGCAGATGCAACCTCTCCGGCGACGAATAATTGCGCTGCTGCTTTGTATGGTGAAAACCTCCCCCCGCCAAGGGGGATGGGTAGAGAACATTGACCCACACCCGCCAGGGGCCTTTCCTGGGACTAAAGATCCCAACGTGGTCTCAACGTCGTCACCCTCTCAACACACACCTTTCCTGCACACGTAATCCTGCCTTTCTCCGTCAGGGCCCTATCCTACCAGGAAAAAAAGCAAGCCGCTCAAAGAGGCCGATGCCAGGGAAATCGAGGAAACACTGCCAGTTTCCAAATTTTTGCTGTCTACACGTCCCCGCCTCCGGTGCAAGGCTGCCTATGTGGCCGGGCTCCGAAGGCAAGGCCGAAATCCTGGCAGCCGGGGCCCCAGCAGTGCAATGGTTGATGGACGTGGGGACACGGATGACCTGTTCGCCACATACAGGAGGGATCCTTGGGCCCTTCACTGGCTCGCCATTCAGCTCCACGACGTCCACTACTGGCCCTGGCCTTTGCTTTGGCTGGTGCCCCATTAAACGTGTGCTCCGGAGCGATGTTTCTCCACCCATCACTAGCATTCTGCCACCAGGGGATATGTGAGTGTGGGAGTCACCATTTGTCACTGGCAGCAGTGTCACAAGTCACTAGACTTCCAGCTACCCGCTGACCTAGGCTGCCTTCTGCCCCAGGCAAGGTCCCGAATCCTTTATCCCAGATGCTGACACCTGGGCACTGGCGGACATTGATTTTTATCAACACAGAGGTCTGAGTGAGGGTCAGAGGGCCAGGTAGGTGAAGTGAAGGCCAGGTGGGCGGGGCTGAGGCTTCTTTGCCATCACCATAGAGACAGTCCCCCCACCGCAAGAGTGGGCGGAGCTTGGGATGGGCCTGGTGACAAGACTGAGCCAATGGCAGAGATCCGGCCCGCCAGGCAGATGACACAGGGCCCTCCATTGTGACCTATGACCCCTAGTGGCCACAGGATTTGAGCACGCCCCGGGAAAGGCTACACAGGCACAAGGGAGCCCCTGGTGCGGACTGCTTCAGGGCATTGGCAGAGCACGCCAGGTACCTCTTTCCCACTTTCCTGAGGATATCAGTAGGCAAGGCATCCCCACTCAGCATCTCTTGCCTCTCTCTCTCTCTCTCTGCTTGTCTTCGTTCTCTGAAATCTCTTCCTTCTCCCCCTTGTCACTTCACACCTTGGAGTGCCTGACAGAGGGCCTAGAGACCAAAGAGCAAAGGGGGAAGGCCTCTGGCTCTACTGCTTGCCCATGGGGAGAGAAGTTCTGGGAGTCTATCTGGAAGGTCTAGAGAGTAGTGATTGATTGGGGAGCTACATCACGGGCGGACCTGGCCAGGTGAAGCTTGACATCACCGTGGGACCTGGCCAGGTGAAGCTCGCTGACAAGTGGCAGCCTCTCCGGAGACTACTAATTCCGCTCCTAACATTCTATGCAAATAACCGGCTGAGTGCCATGGGCAGAAAACATTGACACATACCTGCCAGAGGCCTATTCTGGGTCTGGAGAGTCCACCCTGGTCTCCCCTGCAACTCATCATCTCAGCACACACTTTGCCTGCACGCATGGAAACCGCCTCTCTCCACGAATGTCTTCACCTGCTAGGAAACACACGATGTCACTCAGCCAAAGGAGAGCACAGGCCAAGTCAACTGAAGCCCCCATTTTCAAGATTTTGCCCTCTGCTGCTCCACAGCCTCCGGTGGCACACTGCATGTGCGTCACTTCTCGGTAGACGAGGCCGAAATCCGGGCATCCAGGGCCCCAGCCGTCCAGAATCTATGGATGGCGGCATATGGATCACCTCTTTGCCTCGTACAGCAGGGAGGCCTGGGCCCTAGACTGGCTCCGCTAGAGCTCCACGACCTCAGCTATTTTCCCTGACCTTTGGCCTGTGCCCTCGTGAGTGTGTCATCTCTACTTCCACTTCTCTTCCCACCACACTGAATCCGCCACCTGCGGATACCTGAGCGTGGACATCAACATCTATCACTGGCTGCAGTGTCACAGGTCACTAGGTGTCTAGGCTCAGGCTGACCTTGGCTGTCTTCTGCCCAGGCAAGGAACCTAATCCTTCCAAGGAAATCAGGACACGTGCTCACTGGCCGACATCCTTTCTTTCATCCACACAGCGGTCTAGATGAGGGGAAAGAGGCCAGGTAGGCCAGGGGAGGGCTGAGTGTGGGGCCTAAGGCTTCTTTCCCAATCACCATGGTGACAGCCACCGGAAGGCTGGGCGGAACTTCGGACGGGGACGAGTCACAAACACTCAGCCAATAGGAGAGGTCCAGCCTAACCGGCCAGTTCCGCAGAGCCCTCCATTTTACCCATGGACAGACAACGGCCCCTTGCGTCTTTGGCCACAAAATCCAGGGCACCCAGGGAATAACTTCACAGTAGGCAACCCCTGATGTGAACACGTTCGACACACTGGGACAGCAGGCAGGTACCTCTTTTCCACTTACGCTAGGATATCACTAGGCAAGGCGCCCTTCCTCAGCATCTCTGGCCCCTCACGTATGTGTTCACTCAGAGGAATCTCTTCATTCTACCCCTGAGACACATCACAAGTATGAGGGGCCTGAGAGAGAGCCTAGAGATGGAACGGGGGAGGCTTCTGGCTGTACTGCTTCCCCGTGGGGACAGAATAGCAGGTAGTCTCTCTGGAAGGTCTTAGCTTCTGTTGACTGACACGCGCAATACAGTAGGGGCGGACCCTGGCCAGGGGGAGCTTGTGGGCAGATGCAACCTCTCCGGCGACGAATAATTGCGCTGCTGCTTTGTATGGTGAAAACCTCCCCCCGCCAAGGGGGATGGGTAGAGAACATTGACCCACACCTGCCAGGGGCCTTTCCTGGGACTAAAGATCCCAACGTGGTCTCAACGTCGTCACCCTCTCAACACACACCTTTCCTGCACACGTAATCCTGCCTTTCTCCGTCAGGGCCCTATCCTACCAGGAAAAAAAGCAAGCCGCTCAAAGAGGCCGATGCCAGGGAAATCGAGGAAACACTGCCAGTTTCCAAATTTTTGCTGTCTACACGTCCCCGCCTCCGGTGCAAGGCTGCCTATGTGGCCGGGCTCCGAAGGCAAGGCCGAAATCCTGGCAGCCTGGGCCCCAGCAGTGCAATGGTTGATGGACGTGGGGACACGGATGACCTGTTCGCCACATACAGGAGGGATCCTTGGGCCCTTCACTGGCTCGCCATTCAGCTCCACGACGTCCACTACTGGCCCTGGCCTTTGCTTTGGCTGGTGCCCCATTAAACGTGTGCTCCGGAGCGATGTTTCTCCACCCATCACTAGCATTCTGCCACCAGGGGATATGTGAGTGTGGGAGTCACCATTTGTCACTGGCAGCAGTGTCACAAGTCACTAGACTTCCAGCTACCCGCTGACCTAGGCTGCCTTCTGCCCCAGGCAAGGTCCCGAATCCTTTATCCCAGATGCTGACACCTGGGCACTGGCGGACATTGATTTTTATCAACACAGAGGTCTGAGTGAGGGTCAGAGGGCCAGGTAGGTGAAGTCAAGGCCAGGTGGGCGGGGCTGAGGCTTCTTTGCCATCACCATAGAGACAGTCCCCCCACCGCAAGAGTGGGCGGAGCTTGGGATGGGCCTGGTGACAAGACTGAGCCAATGGCAGAGATCCGGCCCGCCAGGCAGATGACACAGGGCCCTCCATTGTGACCTATGACCCCTAGTGGCCACAGGATTTGAGCACGCCCCGGGAAAGGCTACGCAGGCACAAGGGAGCCCCTGGTGCGGACTGCTTCAGGGCATTGGCAGAGCACGCCAGGTACCTCTTTCCCACTTTCCTGAGGATATCAGTAGGCAAGGCATCCCCACTCAGCATCTCTTGCCTCTCTCTCTCTCTCTCTCTGCTTGTCTTCGTTCTCTGAAATCTCTTCCTTCTCCCCCTTGTCACTTCACACCTTGGAGTGCCTGACAGAGGGCCTAGAGACCAAAGAGCAAAGGGGGAAGGCCTCTGGCTCTACTGCTTGCCCATGGGGAGAGAAGTTCTGGGAGTCTATCTGGAAGGTCTAGAGAGTAGTGATTGATTGGGGAGCTACATCACGGGCGGACCTGGCCAGGTGAAGCTTGACATCACCGTGGGACCTGGCCAGGTGAAGCTCGCTGACAAGTGGCAGCCTCTCTGGAGACTACTAATTCCGCTCCTAACATTCTATGCAAATAACCGGCTGAGTGCCATGGGCAGAAAACATTGACACATACCTGCCAGAGGCCTATTCTGGGTCTGGAGAGTCCACCCTGGTCTCCCCTGCAACTCATCATCTCAGCACACACTTTGCCTGCACGCATGGAAACCGCCTCTCTCCACGAATGTCTTCACCTGCTAGGAAACACACGATGTCACTCAGCCAAAGGAGAGCACAGGCCAAGTCAACTGAAGCCCCCATTTTCAAGATTTTGCCCTCTGCTGCTCCACAGCCTCCGGTGGCACACTGCATGTGCGTCACTTCTCGGTAGACGAGGCCGAAATCCGGGCATCCAGGGCCCCAGCCGTCCAGAATCTACGGATGGCGGCATATGGATCACCTCTTTGCCTCGTACAGCAGGGAGGCCTGGGCCCTAGACTGGCTCCGCTAGAGCTCCACGACCTCAGCTATTTTCCCTGACCTTTGGCCTGTGCCCTCGTGAGTGTGTCATCTCTACTTCCACTTCTCTTCCCACCACACTGAATCCGCCACCTGCGGATACCTGAGCGTGGACATCAACATCTATCACTGGCTGCAGTGTCACAGGTCACTAGGTGTCTAGGCTCAGGCTAACCTTGGCTGTCTTCTGCCCAGGCAAGGAACCTAATCCTTCCAAGGAAATCAGGACACGTGCTCACTGGCCGACATCCTTTCTTTCATCCACACAGCGGTCTAGATGAGGGGAAAGAGGCCAGGTAGGCCAGGGGAGGGCTGAGTGTGGGGCCTAAGGCTTCTTTCCCAATCACCATGGTGACAGCCACCGGAAGGCTGGGCGGAACTTCGGACGGGGACGAGTCACAAACACTCAGCCAATAGGAGAGGTCCAGCCTAACCGGCCAGTTCCGCAGAGCCCTCCATTTTACCCATGGACAGACAACGGCCCCTTGCGTCTTTGGCCACAAAATCCAGGGCACCCAGGGAATAACTTCACAGTAGGCAACCCCTGATGTGAACACGTTCGACACACTGGGACAGCAGGCAGGTACCTCTTTTCCACTTACGCTAGGATATCACTAGGCAAGGCGCCCTTCCTCAGCATCTGTGGCCTCTCACGTATGTGTTCACTCAGAGGAATCTCTTCATTCTACCCCTGAGACACATCACAAGTATGAGGGGCCTGAGAGAGAGCCTAGAGATGGAACGGGGGAGGCTTCTGGCTGTACTGCTTCCCCGTGGGGACAGAATAGCAGGTAGTCTCTCTGGAAGGTCTTAGCTTCTGTTGACTGACACGCGCAATACAGTAGGGGCGGACCCTGGCCAGGGGGAGCTTGTGGGCAGATGCAACCTCTCCGGCGACGAATAATTGCGCTGCTGCTTTGTATGGTGAAAACCTCCCCCCGCCAAGGGGGATGGGTAGAGAACATTGACCCACACCCGCCAGGGGCCTTTCCTGGGACTAAAGATCCCAACGTGGTCTCAACGTCGTCACCCTCTCAACACACACCTTTCCTGCACACGTAATCCTGCCTTTCTCCGTCAGGGCCCTATCCTACCAGGAAAAAAAGCAAGCCGCTCAAAGAGGCCGATGCCAGGGAAATCGAGGAAACACTGCCAGTTTCCAAATTTTTGCTGTCTACACGTCCCCGCCTCCGGTGCAAGGCTGCCTATGTGGCCGGGCTCCGAAGGCAAGGCCGAAATCCTGGCAGCCTGGGCCCCAGCAGTGCAATGGTTGATGGACGTTGGGACACGGATGACCTGTTCGCCACATACAGGAGGGATCCTTGGGCCCTTCACTGGCTCGCCATTCAGCTCCACGACGTCCACTACTGGCCCTGGCCTTTGCTTTGGCTGGTGCCCCATTAAACGTGTGCTCCGGAGCGATCTTTCTCCACCCATCACTAGCATTCTGCCACCAGGGGATATGTGAGTGTGGGAGTCACCATTTGTCACTGGCAGCAGTGTCACAAGTCACTAGACTTCCAGCTACCCGCTGACCTAGGCTGCCTTCTGCCCCAGGCAAGGTCCCGAATCCTTTATCCCAGATGCTGACACCTGGGCACTGGCGGACATTGATTTTTATCAACACAGAGGTCTGAGTGAGGGTCAGAGGGCCAGGTAGGTGAAGTCAAGGCCAGGTGGGCGGGGCTGAGGCTTCTTTGCCATCACCATAGAGACAGTCCCCCCACCGCAAGAGTGGGCGGAGCTTGGGATGGGCCTGGTGACAAGACTGAGCCAATGGCAGAGATCCGGCCCGCCAGGCAGATGACACAGGGCCCTCCATTGTGACCTATGACCCCTAGTGGCCACAGGATTTGAGCACGCCCCGGGAAAGGCTACGCAGGCACAAGGGAGCCCCTGGTGCGGACTGCTTCAGGGCATTGGCAGAGCACGCCAGGTACCTCTTTCCCACTTTCCTGAGGATATCAGTAGGCAAGGCATCCCCACTCAGCATCTCTTGCCTCTCTCTGTCTCTCTCTGCTTGTCTTCGTTCTCTGAAGTCTCTTCCTTCTCCCCCTTGTCACTTCACACCTTGGAGTGCCTGACAGAGGGCCTAGAGACCAAAGAGCAAAGGGGGAAGGCCTCTGGCTCTACTGCTTGCCCATGGGGAGAGAAGTTCTGGGAGTCTATCTGGAAGGTCTAGAGAGTAGTGATTGATTGGGGAGCTACATCACGGGCGGACCTGGCCAGGTGAAGCTTGACATCACCGTGGGACCTGGCCAGGTGAAGCTCGCTGACAAGTGGCAGCCTCTCCGGAGACTACTAATTCCGCTCCTAACATTCTATGCAAATAACCGGCTGAGTGCCATGGGCAGAAAACATTGACACATACCTGCCAGAGGCCTATTCTGGGTCTGGAGAGTCCACCCTGGTCTCCCCTGCAACTCATCATCTCAGCACACACTTTGCCTGCACGCATGGAAACCGCCTCTCTCCACGAATGTCTTCACCTGCTAGGAAACACACGATGTCACTCAGCCAAAGGAGAGCACAGGCCAAGTCAACTGAAGCCCCCATTTTCAAGATTTTGCCCTCTGCTGCTCCACAGCCTCCGGTGGCACACTGCATGTGCGTCACTTCTCGGTAGACGAGGCCGAAATCCGGGCATCCAGGGCCCCAGCCGTCCAGAATCTACGGATGGCGGCATATGGATCACCTCTTTGCCTCGTACAGCAGGGAGGCCTGGGCCCTAGACTGGCTCCGCTAGAGCTCCACGACCTCAGCTATTTTCCCTGACCTTTGGCCTGTGCCCTCGTGAGTGTGTCATCTCTACTTCCACTTCTCTTCCCACCACACTGAATCCGCCACCTGCGGATACCTGAGCGTGGACATCAACATCTATCACTGGCTGCAGTGTCACAGGTCACTAGGTGTCTAGGCTCAGGCTGACCTTGGCTGTCTTCTGCCCAGGCAAGGAACCTAATCCTTCCAAGGAAATCAGGACACGTGCTCACTGGCCGACATCCTTTCTTTCATCCACACAGCGGTCTAGATGAGGGGAAAGAGGCCAGGTAGGCCAGGTGAGGGCTGAGTGTGGGGCCTAAGGCTTCTTTCCCAATCACCATGGTGACAGCCACCGGAAGGCTGGGCGGAACTTCGGACGGGGACGAGTCACAAACACTCAGCCAATAGGAGAGGTCCAGCCTAACCGGCCAGTTCCGCAGAGCCCTCCATTTTACCCATGGACAGACAACGGCCCCTTGCGTCTTTGGCCACAAAATCCAGGGCACCCAGGGAATAACTTCACAGTAGGCAACCCCTGATGTGAACACGTTCGACACACTGGGACAGCAGGCAGGTACCTCTTTTCCACTTACGCTAGGATATCACTAGGCAAGGCGCCCTTCCTCAGCATCTGTGGCCTCTCACGTATGTGTTCACTCAGAGGAATCTCTTCATTCTACCCCTGAGACACATCACAAGTATGAGGGGCCTGAGAGAGAGCCTAGAGATGGAACGGGGGAGGCTTCTGGCTGTACTGCTTCCCCGTGGGGACAGAATAGCAGGTAGTCTCTCTGGAAGGTCTTAGCTTCTGTTGACTGACACGCGCAATACAGTAGGGGCGGACCCTGGCCAGGGGGAGCTTGTGGGCAGATGCAACCTCTCCGGCGACGAATAATTGCGCTGCTGCTTTGTATGGTGAAAACCTCCCCCCGCCAAGGGGGATGGGTAGAGAACATTGACCCACACCCGCCAGGGGCCTTTCCTGGGACTAAAGATCCCAACGTGGTCTCAACGTCGTCACCCTCTCAACACACACCTTTCCTGCACACGTAATCCTGCCTTTCTCCGTCAGGGCCTTTTCCTACCAGGAAAAAAAGCAAGCCGCTCAAAGAGGCCGATGCCAGGGAAATCGAGGAAACACTGCCAGTTTCCAAATTTTTGCTGTCTACACGTCCCCGCCTCCGGTGCAAGGCTGCCTATGTGGCCGGGCTCCGAAGGCAAGGCCGAAATCCTGGCAGCCGGGGCCCCAGCAGTGCAATGGTTGATGGACGTGGGGACACGGATGACCTGTTCGCCACATACAGGAGGGATCCTTGGGCCCTTCACTGGCTCGCCATTCAGCTCCACGACGTCCACTACTGGCCCCGGCCTTTGCTTTGGCTGGTGCCCCATTAAACGTGTGCTCCGGAGCGATGTTTCTCCACCCATCACTAGCATTCTGCCACCAGGGGATATGTGAGTGTGGGAGTCACCATTTGTCACTGGCAGCAGTGTCACAAGTCACTAGACTTCCAGCTACCCGCTGACCTAGGCTGCCTTCTGCCCCAGGCAAGGTCCCGAATCCTTTATCCCAGATGCTGACACCTGGGCACTGGCGGACATTGATTTTTATCAACACAGAGGTCTGAGTGAGGGTCAGAGGGCCAGGTAGGTGAAGTCAAGGCCAGGTGGGCGGGGCTGAGGCTTCTTTGCCATCACCATAGAGACAGTCCCCCCACCGCAAGAGTGGGCGGAGCTTGGGATGGGCCTGGTGACAAGACTGAGCCAATGGCAGAGATCCGGCCCACCAGGCAGATGACACAGGGCCCTCCATTGTGACCTATGACCCCTAGTGGCCACAGGATTTGAGCACGCCCCGGGAAAGGCTACGCAGGCACAAGGGAGCCCCTGGTGCGGACTGCTTCAGGGCATTGGCAGAGCACGCCAGGTACCTCTTTCCCACTTTCCTGAGGATATCAGTAGGCAAGGCATCCCCACTCAGCATCTCTTGCCTCTCTCTGTCTCTCTCTGCTTGTCTTCGTTCTCTGAAATCTCTTCCTTCTCCCCCTTGTCACTTCACACCTTGGAGTGCCTGACAGAGGGCCTAGAGACCAAAGAGCAAAGGGGGAAGGCCTCTGGCTCTACTGCTTGCCCATGGGGAGAGAAGTTCTGGGAGTCTATCTGGAAGGTCTAGAGAGTAGTGATTGATTGGGGAGCTACATCACGGGCGGACCTGGCCAGGTGAAGCTTGACATCACCGTGGGACCTGGCCAGGTGAAGCTCGCTGACAAGTGGCAGCCTCTCCGGAGACTACTAATTCCGCTCCTAACATTCTATGCAAATAACCGGCTGAGTGCCATGGGCAGAAAACATTGACACATACCTGCCAGAGGCCTATTCTGGGTCTGGAGAGTCCACCCTGGTCTCCCCTGCAACTCATCATCTCAGCACACACTTTGCCTGCACGCATGGAAACCGCCTCTCTCCACGAATGTCTTCACCTGCTAGGAAACACACGATGTCACTCAGCCAAAGGAGAGCACAGGCCAAGTCAACTGAAGCCCCCATTTTCAAGATTTTGCCCTCTGCTGCTCCACAGCCTCCGGTGGCACACTGCATGTGCGTCACTTCTCGGTAGACGAGGCCGAAATCCGGGCATCCAGGGCCCCAGCCGTCCAGAATCTACGGATGGCGGCATATGGATCACCTCTTTGCCTCGTACAGCAGGGAGGCCTGGGCCCTAGACTGGCTCCGCTAGAGCTCCACGACCTCAGCTATTTTCCCTGACCTTTGGCCTGTGCCCTCCTGAGTGTGTCATCTCTACTTCCACTTCTCTTCCCACCACACTGAATCCGCCACCTGCGGATACCTGAGCGTGGACATCAACATCTATCACTGGCTGCAGTGTCACAGGTCACTAGGTGTCTAGGCTCAGGCTGACCTTGGCTGTCTTCTGCCCAGGCAAGGAACCTAATCCTTCCAAGGAAATCAGGACACGTGCTCACTGGCCGACATCCTTTCTTTCATCCACACAGCGGTCTAGATGAGGGGAAAGAGGCCAGGTAGGCCAGGGGAGGGCTGAGTGTGGGGCCTAAGGCTTCTTTCCCAATCACCATGGTGACAGCCACGGGAAGGCTGGGCGGAACTTCGGACGGGGACGAGTCACAAACACTCAGCCAATAGGAGAGGTCCAGCCTAACCGGCCAGTTCCGCAGAGCCCTCCATTTTACCCATGGACAGACAACGCCCCCTTGCGTCTTTGGCCACAAAATCCAGGGCACCCAGGGAATAACTTCACAGTAGGCAACCCCTGATGTGAACACGTTCGACACACTGGGACAGCAGGCAGGTACCTCTTTTCCACTTACGCTAGGATATCACTAGGCAAGGCGCCCTTCCTCAGCATCTGTGGCCTCTCACGTATGTGTTCACTCAGAGGAATCTCTTCATTCTACCCCTGAGACACATCTCAAGTATGAGGGGCCTGAGAGAGAGCCTAGAGATGGAACGGGGGAGGCTTCTGGCTGTACTGCTTCCCCGTGGGGACAGAATAGCAGGTAGTCTCTCTGGAAGGTCTTAGCTTCTGTTGACTGACACGCGTAATACAGTAGGGGCGGACCCTGGCCAGGGGGAGCTTGTGGGCAGATGCAACCTCTCCGGCGACGAATAATTGCGCTGCTGCTTTGTATGGTGAAAACCTCCCCCCGCCAAGGGGGATGGGTAGAGAACATTGACCCACACCCGCCAGGGGCCTTTCCTGGGACTAAAGATCCCAACGTGGTCTCAACGTCGTCACCCTCTCAACACACACCTTTCCTGCACACGTAATCCTGCCTTTCTCCGTCAGGGCCCTATGCTACCAGGAAAAAAAGCAAGCCGCTCAAAGAGGCCGATGCCAGGGAAATCGAGGAAACACGGCCAGTTTCCAAATTTTTGCTGTCTACACGTCCCCGCCTCCGGTGCAAGGCTGCCTATGTGGCCGGGCTCCGAAGGCAAGGCCGAAATCCTGGCAGCCTGGGCCCCAGCAGTGCAATGGTTGATGGACGTGGGGACACGGATGACCTGTTCGCCACATACAGGAGGGATCCTTGGGCCCTTCACTGGCTCGCCATTCAGCTCCACGACGTCCACTACTGGCCCCGGCCTTTGCTTTGGCTGGTGCCCCATTAAACGTGTGCTCCGGAGCGATGTTTCTCCACCCATCACTAGCATTCTGCCACCAGGGGATATGTGAGTGTGGGAGTCACCATTTGTCACTGGCAGCAGTGTCACAAGTCACTAGACTTCCAGCTACCCGCTGACCTAGGCTGCCTTCTGCCCCAGGCAAGGTCCCGAATCCTTTATCCCAGATGCTGACACCTGGGCACTGGCGGACATTGATTTTTATCAACACAGAGGTCTGAGTGAGGGTCAGAGGGCCAGGTAGGTGATGTGAAGGCCAGGTGGGCGGGGCTGAGGCTTCTTTGCCATCACCATAGAGACAGTCCCCCCACCGCAAGAGTGGGCGGAGCTTGGGATGGGCCTGGTGACAAGACTGAGCCAATGGCAGAGATCCGGCCCGCCAGGCAGATGACACAGGGCCCTCCATTGTGACCTATGACCCCTAGTGGCCACAGGATTTGAGCACGCCCCGGGAAAGGCTACGCAGGCACAAGGGAGCCCCTGGTGCGGACTGCTTCAGGGCATTGGCAGAGCACGCCAGGTACCTCTTTCCCACTTTCCTGAGGATATCAGTAGGCAAGGCATCCCCACTCAGCATCTCTTGCCTCTCTCTCTCTCTCTCTGCTTGTCTTCGTTCTCTGAAATCTCTTCCTTCTCCCCCTTGTCACTTCACACCTTGGAGTGCCTGACAGAGGGCCTAGAGACCAAAGAGCAAAGGGGGAAGGCCTCTGGCTCTACTGCTTGCCCATGGGGAGAGAAGTTCTGGGAGTCTATCTGGAAGGTCTAGAGAGTAGTGATTGATTGGGGAGCTACATCACGGGCGGACCTGGCCAGGTGAAGCTTGACATCACCGTGGGACCTGGCCAGGTGAAGCTCGCTGACAAGTGGCAGCCTCTCCGGAGACTACTAATTCCGCTCCTAACATTCTATGCAAATAACCGGCTGAGTGCCATGGGCAGAAAACATTGACACATACCTGCCAGAGGCCTATTCTGGGTCTGGAGAGTCCACCCTGGTCTCCCCTGCAACTCATCATCTCAGCACACACTTTGCCTGCACGCATGGAAACCGCCTCTCTCCACGAATGTCTTCACCTGCTAGGAAACACACGATGTCACTCAGCCAAAGGAGAGCACAGGCCAAGTCAACTGAAGCCCCCATTTTCAAGATTTTGCCCTCTGCTGCTCCACAGCCTCCGGTGGCACACTGCATGTGCGTCACTTCTCGGTAGACGAGGCCGAAATCCGGGCATCCAGGGCCCCAGCCGTCCAGAATCTACGGATGGCGGCATATGGATCACCTCTTTGCCTCGTACAGCAGGGAGGCCTGGGCCCTAGACTGGCTCCGCTAGAGCTCCACGACCTCAGCTATTTTCCCTGACCTTTGGCCCGTGCCCTCGTGAGTGTGTCATCTCTACCTCCACTTCTCTTCCCACCACACTGAATCCGCCACCTGCGGATACCTGAGCGTGGACATCAACATCTATCACTGGCTGCAGTGTCACAGGTCACTAGGTGTCTAGGCTCAGGCTGACCTTGGCTGTCTTCTGCCCAGGCAAGGAACCTAATCCTTCCAAGGAAATCAGGACACGTGCTCACTGGCCGACATCCTTTCTTTCATCCACACAGCGGTCTAGATGAGGGGAAAGAGGCCAGGTAGGCCAGGTGAGGGCTGAGTGTGGGGCCTAAGGCTTCTTTCCCAATCACCATGGTGACAGCCACCGGAAGGCTGGGCGGAACTTCGGACGGGGACGAGTCACAAACACTCAGCCAATAGGAGAGGTCCAGCCTAACCGGCCAGTTCCGCAGAGCCCTCCATTTTACCCATGGACAGACAACGCCCCCTTGCGTCTTTGGCCACAAAATCCAGGGCACCCAGGGAATAACTTCACAGTAGGCAACCCCTGATGTGAACACGTTCGACACACTGGGACAGCAGGCAGGTACCTCTTTTCCACTTACGCTAGGATATCACTAGGCAAGGCGCCCTTCCTCAGCATCTCTGGCCTCTCACGTATGTGTTCACTCAGAGGAATCTCTTCATTCTACCCCTGAGACACATCACAAGTATGAGGGGCCTGAGAGAGAGCCTAGAGATGGAACGGGGGAGGCTTCTGGCTGTACTGCTTCCCCGTGGGGACAGAATAGCAGGTAGTCTCTCTGGAAGGTCTTAGCTTCTGTTGACTGACACGCGCAATACAGTAGGGGCGGACCCTGGCCAGGGGGAGCTTGTGGGCAGATGCAACCTCTCCGGCGACGAATAATTGCGCTGCTGCTTTGTATGGTGAAAACCTCCCCCCGCCAAGGGGGATGGGTAGAGAACATTGACCCACACCCGCCAGGGGCCTTTCCTGGGACTAAAGATCCCAACGTGGTCTCAACGTCGTCACCCTCTCAACACACACCTTTCCTGCACACGTAATCCTGCCTTTCTCCGTCAGGGCCCTATCCTACCAGGAAAAAAAGCAAGCCGCTCAAAGAGGCCGATGCCAGGGAAATCGAGGAAACACTGCCAGTTTCCAAATTTTTGCTGTCTACACGTCCCCGCCTCCGGTGCAAGGCTGCCTATGTGGCCGGGCTCCGAAGGCAAGGCCGAAATCCTGGCAGCCGGGGCCCCAGCAGTGCAATGGTTGATGGACGTGGGGACACGGATGACCTGTTCGCCACATACAGGAGGGATCCTTGGGCCCTTCACTGGCTCGCCATTCAGCTCCACGACGTCCACTACTGGCCCCGGCCTTTGCTTTGGCTGGTGCCCCATTAAACGTGTGCTCCGGAGCGATGTTTCTCCACCCATCACTAGCATTCTGCCACCAGGGGATATGTGAGTGTGGGAGTCACCATTTGTCACTGGCAGCAGTGTCACAAGTCACTAGACTTCCAGCTACCCGCTGACCTAGGCTGCCTTCTGCCCCAGGCAAGGTCCCGAATCCTTTATCCCAGATGCTGACACCTGGGCACTGGCGGACATTGATTTTTATCAACACAGAGGTCTGAGTGAGGGTCAGAGGGCCAGGTAGGTGAAGTCAAGGCCAGGTGGGCGGGGCTGAGGCTTCTTTGCCATCACCATAGAGACAGTCCCCCCACCGCAAGAGTGGGCGGAGCTTGGGATGGGCCTGGTGACAAGACTGAGCCAATGGCAGAGATCCGGCCCGCCAGGCAGATGACACAGGGCCCTCCATTGGGACCTATGACCCCTAGTGGCCACAGGATTTGAGCACGCCCCGGGAAAGGCTACGCAGGCACAAGGGAGCCCCTGGTGCGGACTGCTTCAGGGCATTGGCAGAGCACGCCAGGTACCTCTTTCCCACTTTCCTGAGGATATCAGTAGGCAAGGCATCCCCACTCAGCATCTCTTGCCTCTCTCTCTCTCTCTCTGCTTGTCTTCGTTCTCTGAAATCTCTTCCTTCTCCCCCTTGTCACTTCACACCTTGGAGTGCCTGACAGAGGGCCTAGAGACCAAAGAGCAAAGGGGGTAGGCCTCTGGCTCTACTGCTTGCCCATGGGGACAGAAGTTCTGGGAGTCTATCTGGAAGGTCTAGAGAGTAGTGATTGATTGGGGAGCTACATCACGGGTGGACCTGGCCAGGGGAAGCTTGACATCACCGTGGGACCTGGCCAGGTGAAGCTCGCTGACAAGCGGCAGCCTCTCCGGAGACTACTAATTCCGCTCCTAACATTCCATGCAAATAACCGGCTGAGTGCCATGGGCAGAAAACACTGACACATACCTGCCAGAGGCCTATTCTGGGTCTGGAGAGTCCACCCTGGTCTCCCCTGCAACTCATCATCTCAGCACACACTTTGCCTGCACGCATGGAAACCGCCTCTCTCCACGAATGTCTTCACCTGCTAGGAAACACACGATGTCACTCAGCCAAAGGAGAGCACAGGCCAAGTCAACTGAAGCCCCCATTTTCAAGATTTTGCCCTCTGCTGCTCCACAGCCTCCGGTGGCACACTGCATGTGCGTCACTTCTCGGTAGACGAGGCCGAAATCCGGGCATCCAGGGCCCCAGCCGTCCAGAATCTACGGATGGCGGCATATGGATCACCTCTTTGCCTCGTACAGCAGGGAGGCCTGGGCCCTAGACTGGCTCCGCTAGAGCTCCACGACCTCAGCTATTTTCCCTGACCTTTGGCCCGTGCCCTCGTGAGTGTGTCATCTCTACCTCCACTTCTCTTCCCACCACACTGAATCCGCCACCTGCGGATACCTGAGCGTGGACATCAACATCTATCACTGGCTGCAGTGTCACAGGTCACTAGGTGTCTAGGCTCAGGCTGACCTTGGCTGTCTTCTGCCCAGGCAAGGAACCTAATCCTTCCAAGGAAATCAGGACACGTGCTCACTGGCCGACATCCTTTCTTTCATCCACACAGCGGTCTAGATGAGGGGAAAGAGGCCAGGTAGGCCAGGTGAGGGCTGAGTGTGGGGCCTAAGGCTTCTTTCCCAATCACCATGGTGACAGCCACCGGAAGGCTGGGCGGAACTTCGGACGGGGACAAGTCACAAACACTCAGCCAATAGGAGAGGTCCAGCCTAACCGGCCAGTTCCGCAGAGCCCTCCATTTTACCCATGGACAGACAACGGCCCCTTGCGTCTTTGGCCACAAAATCCAGGGCACCCAGGGAATAACTTCACAGTAGGCAACCCCTGATGTGAACACGTTCGACACACTGGGACAGCAGGCAGGTACCTCTTTTCCACTTACGCTAGGATATCACTAGGCAAGGCGCCCTTCCTCAGCATCTGTGGCCTCTCACGTATGTGTTCACTCAGAGGAATCTCTTCATTCTACCCCTGAGACACATCACAAGTATGAGGGGCCTGAGAGAGAGCCTAGAGATGGAACGGGGGAGGCTTCTGGCTGTACTGCTTCCCCGTGGGGACAGAATAGCAGGTAGTCTCTCTGGAAGGTCTTAGCTTCTGTTGACTGACACGCGCAATACAGTAGGGGCGGACCCTGGCCAGGGGGAGCTTGTGGGCAGATGCAACCTCTCCGGCGACGAATAATTGCGCTGCTGCTTTGTATGGTGAAAACCTCCCCCCGCCAAGGGGGATGGGTAGAGAACATTGACCCACACCCGCCAGGGGCCTTTCCTGGGACTAAAGATCCCAACGTGGTCTCAACGTCGTCACCCTCTCAACACACACCTTTCCTGCACACGTAATCCTGCCTTTCTCCGTCAGGGCCCTATCCTACCAGGAAAAAAAGGAAGCCGCTCAAAGAGGCCGATGCCAGGGAAATCGAGGAAACACTGCCAGTTTCCAAATTTTTGCTGTCTACACGTCCCCGCCTCCGGTGCAAGGCTGCCTATGTGGCCGGGCTCCGAAGGCAAGGCCGAAATCCTGGCAGCCTGGGCCCCAGCAGTGTAATGGTTGATGGACGTGGGGACACGGATGACCTGTTCGCCACATACAGGAGGGATCCTTGGGCCCTTCACTGGCTCGCCATTCAGCTCCACGACGTCCACTACTGGCCCTGGCCTTTGCTTTGGCTGGTGCCCCATTAAACGTGTGCTCCGGAGCGATGTTTCTCCACCCATCACTAGCATTCTGCCACCAGGGGATATGTGAGTGTGGGAGTCACCATTTGTCACTGGCAGCAGTGTCACAAGTCACTAGACTTCCAGCTACCCGCTGACCTAGGCTGCCTTCTGCCCCAGGCAAGGTCCCGAATCCTTTATCCCAGATGCTGACACCTGGGCACTGGCGGACATTGATTTTTATCAACACAGAGGTCTGAGTGAGGGTCAGAGGGCCAGGTAGGTGAAGTCAAGGCCAGGTGGGCGGGGCTGAGGCTTCTTTGCCATCACCATAGAGACAGTCCCCCCACCGCAAGAGTGGGCGGAGCTTGGGATGGGCCTGCTGACAAGACTGAGCCAATGGCAGAGATCCGGCCCGCCAGGCAGATGACACAGGGCCCTCCATTGTGACCTATGACCCCTAGTGGCCACAGGATTTGAGCACGCCCCGGGAAAGGCTACGCAGGCACAAGGGAGCCCCTGGTGCGGACTGCTTCAGGGCATTGGCAGAGCACGCCAGGTACCTCTTTCCCACTTTCCTGAGGATATCAGTAGGCAAGGCATCCCCACTCAGCATCTCTTGCCTCTCTCTGTCTCTCTCTGCTTGTCTTCGTTCTCTGAAATCTCTTCCTTCTCCCCCTTGTCACTTCACACCTTGGAGTGCCTGACAGAGGGCCTAGAGACCAAAGAGCAAAGGGGGAAGGCCTCTGGCTCTACTGCTTGCCCATGGGGACAGAAGTTCTGGGAGTCTATCTGGAAGGTCTAGAGAGTAGTGATTGATTGGGGAGCTACATCACGGGCGGACCTGGCCAGGTGAAGCTTGACATCACCGTGGGACCTGGCCAGGTGAAGCTCGCTGACAAGTGGCAGCCTCTCCGGAGACTACTAATTCCGCTCCTAACATTCTATGCAAATAACCGGCTGAGTGCCATGGGCAGAAAACATTGACACATACCTGCCAGAGGCCTATTCTGGGTCTGGAGAGTCCACCCTGGTCTCCCCTGCAACTCATCATCTCAGCACACACTTTGCCTGCACGCATGGAAACCGCCTCTCTCCACGAATGTCTTCACCTGCTAGGAAACACACGATGTCACTCAGCCAAAGGAGAGCACAGGCCAAGTCAACTGAAGCCCCCATTTTCAAGATTTTGCCCTCTGCTGCTCCACAGCCTCCGGTGGCACACTGCATGTGCGTCACTTCTCGGTAGACGAGGCCGAAATCCGGGCATCCAGGGCCCCAGCCGTCCAGAATCTACGGATGGCGGCATATGGATCACCTCTTTGCCTCGTACAGCAGGGAGGCCTGGGCCCTAGACTGGCTCCGCTAGAGCTCCACGACCTCAGCTATTTTCCCTGACCTTTGGCCCGTGCCCTCGTGAGTGTGTCATCTCTACCTCCACTTCTCTTCCCACCACACTGAATCCGCCACCTGCGGATACCTGAGCGTGGACATCAACATCTATCACTGGCTGCAGTGTCACAGGTCACTAGGTGTCTAGGCTCAGGCTGACCTTGGCTGTCTTCTGCCCAGGCAAGGAACCTAATCCTTCCAAGGAAATCAGGACACGTGCTCACTGGCCGACATCCTTTCTTTCATCCACACAGCGGTCTAGATGAGGGGAAAGAGGCCAGGTAGGCCAGGTGAGGGCTGAGTGTGGGGCCTAAGGCTTCTTTCCCAATCACCATGGTGACAGCCACCGGAAGGCTGGGCGGAACTTCGGACGGGGACGAGTCACAAACACTCAGCCAATAGGAGAGGTCCAGCCTAACCGGCCAGTTCCGCAGAGCCCTCCATTTTACCCATGGACAGACAACGCCCCCTTGCGTCTTTGGCCACAAAATCCAGGGCACCCAGGGAATAACTTCACAGTAGGCAACCCCTGATGTGAACACGTTCGACACACTGGGACAGCAGGCAGGTACCTCTTTTCCACTTACGCTAGGATATCACTAGGCAAGGCGCCCTTCCTCAGCATCTGTGGCCTCTCACGTATGTGTTCACTCAGAGGAATCTCTTCATTCTACCCCTGAGACACATCACAAGTATGAGGGGCCTGAGAGAGAGCCTAGAGATGGAACGGGGGAGGCTTCTGGCTGTACTGCTTCCCCGTGGGGACAGAATAGCAGGTAGTCTCTCTGGAAGGTCTTAGCTTCTGTTGACTGACACGCGCAATACAGTAGGGGCGGACCCTGGCCAGGGGGAGCTTGTGGGCAGATGCAACCTCTCCGGCGACGAATAATTGCGCTGCTGCTTTGTATGGTGAAAACCTCCCCCCGCCAAGGGGGATGGGTAGAGAACATTGACCCACACCCGCCAGGGGCCTTTCCTGGGACTAAAGATCCCAACGTGGTCTCAACGTCGTCACCCTCTCAACACACACCTTTCCTGCACACGTAATCCTGCCTTTCTCCGTCAGGGCCCTATGCTACCAGGAAAAAAAGCAAGCCGCTCAAAGAGGCCGATGCCAGGGAAATCGAGGAAACACTGCCAGTTTCCAAATTTTTGCTGTCTACACGTCCCCGCCTCCGGTGCAAGGCTGCCTATGTGGCCGGGCTCCGAAGGCAAGGCCGAAATCCTGGCAGCCTGGGCCCCAGCAGTGCAATGGTTGATGGACGTGGGGACACGGATGACCTGTTCGCCACATACAGGAGGGATCCTTGGGCCCTTCACTGGCTCGCCATTCAGCTCCACCACGTCCACTACTGGCCCTGGCCTTTGCTTTGGCTGGTGCCCCATTAAACGTGTGCTCCGGAGCGATCTTTCTCCACCCATCACTAGCATTCTGCCACCAGGGGATATGTGAGTGTGGGAGTCACCATTTGTCACTGGCAGCAGTGTCACAAGTCACTAGACTTCCAGCTACCCGCTGACCTAGGCTGCCTTCTGCCCCAGGCAAGGTCCCGAATCCTTTATCCCAGATGCTGACACCTGGGCACTGGCGGACATTGATTTTTATCAACACAGAGGTCTGAGTGAGGGTCAGAGGGCCAGGTAGGTGAAGTCAAGGCCAGGTGGGCGGGGCTGAGGCTTCTTTGCCATCACCATAGAGACAGTCCCCCCACCGCAAGAGTGGGCGGAGCTTGGGATGGGCCTGCTGACAAGACTGAGCCAATGGCAGAGATCCGGCCCGCCAGGCAGATGACACAGGGCCCTCCATTGGGACCTATGACCCCTAGTGGCCACAGGATTTGAGCACGCCCCGGGAAAGGCTACGCAGGCACAAGGGAGCCCCTGGTGCGGACTGCTTCAGGGCATTGGCAGAGCACACCAGATACCTCTTTCCCACTTTCCTGAGGATATCAGTAGGCAAGGCATCCCCACTCAGCATCTCTTGCCTCTCTCTGTCTCTCTCTGCTTGTCTTCGTTCTCTGAAATCTCTTCCTTCTCCCCCTTGTCACTTCACACCTTGGAGTGCCTGACAGAGGGCCTAGAGACCAAAGAGCAAAGGGGGAAGGCCTCTGGCTCTACTGCTTGCCCATGGGGAGAGAAGTTCTGGGAGTCTATCTGGAAGGTCTAGAGAGTAGTGATTGATTGGGGAGCTACATCACGGCCGGACCTGGCCAGGTGAAGCTTGACATCACCGTGGGACCTGGCCAGGTGAAGCTCGCTGACAAGCGGCAGCCTCTCCGGAGACTACTAATTCCGCTCCTAACATTCCATGCAAATAACCGGCTGAGTGCCATGGGCAGAAAACACTGACACATACCTGCCAGAGGCCTATTCTGGGTCTGGAGAGTCCACCCTGGTCTCCCCTGCAACTCATCATCTCAGCACACACTTTGCCTGCACGCATGGAAACCGCCTCTCTCCACGAATGTCTTCACCTGCTAGGAAACACACGATGTCACTCAGCCAAAGGAGAGCACAGGCCAAGTCAACTGAAGCCCCCATTTTCAAGATTTTGCCCTCTGCTGCTCCACAGCCTCCGGTGGCACACTGCATGTGCGTCACTTCTCGGTAGACGAGGCCGAAATCCGGGCATCCAGGGTCCCAGCCGTCCAGAATCTACGGATGGCGGCATATGGATCACCTCTTTGCCTCGTACAGCAGGGAGGCCTGGGCCCTAGACTGGCTCCGCTAGAGCTCCACGACCTCAGCTATTTTCCCTGACCTTTGGCCCGTGCCCTCGTGAGTGTGTCATCTCTACCTCCACTTCTCTTCCCACCACACTGAATCCGCCACCTGCGGATACCTGAGCGTGGACATCAACATCTATCACTGGCTGCAGTGTCACAGGTCACTAGGTGTCTAGGCTCAGGCTGACCTTGGCTGTCTTCTGCCCAGGCAAGGAACCTAATCCTTCCAAGGAATTCAGGACACGTGCTCACTGGCCGACATCCTTTCTTTCATCCACACAGCGGTCTAGATGAGGGGAAAGAGGCCAGGTAGGCCAGGTGAGGGCTGAGTGTGGGGCCTAAGGCTTCTTTCCCAATCACCATGGTGACAGCCACCGGAAGGCTGGGCGGAACTTCGGACGGGGACGAGTCACAAACACTCAGCCAATAGGAGAGGTCCAGCCTAACCGGCCAGTTCCGCAGAGCCCTCCATTTTACCCATGGACAGACAACGCCCCCTTGCGTCTTTGGCCACAAAATCCAGGGCACCCAGGGAATAACTTCACAGTAGGCAACCCCTGATGTGAACACGTTCGACACACTGGGACAGCAGGCAGGTACCTCTTTTCCACTTACGCTAGGATATCACTAGGCAAGGCGCCCTTCCTCAGCATCTGTGGCCTCTCACGTATGTGTTCACTCAGAGGAATCTCTTCATTCTACCCCTGAGACACATCACAAGTATGAGGGGCCTGAGAGAGAGCCTAGAGATGGAACGGGGGAGGCTTCTGGCTGTACTGCTTCCCCGTGGGGACAGAATAGCAGGTAGTCTCTCTGGAAGGTCTTAGCTTCTGTTGACTGACACGCGCAATACAGTAGGGGCGGACCCTGGCCAGGTGGAGCTTGTGGGCAGATGCAACCTCTCCGGCGACGAATAATTGCGCTGCTGCTTTGTATGGTGAAAACCTCCCCCCGCCAAGGGGGATGGGTAGAGTACATTGACCCACACCCGCCAGGGGCCTTTCCTGGGACTAAAGATCCCAACGTGGTCTCAACGTCGTCACCCTCTCAACACACACCTTTCCTGCACACGTAATCCTGCCTTTCTCCGTCAGGACCCTATGCTACCAGGAAAAAAAGCAAGCCGCTCAAAGAGGCCGATGCCAGGGAAATCGAGGAAACACTGCCAGTTTCCAAATTTTTGCTGTCTACACGTCCCCGCCTCCGGTGCAAGGCTGCCTATGTGGCCGGGCTCCGAAGGCAAGGCCGAAATCCTGGCAGCCTGGGCCCCAGCAGTGCAATGGTTGATGGACGTGGGGACACGGATGACCTGTTCGCCACATACAGGAGGGATCCTTGGGCCCTTCACTGGCTCGCCATTCAGCTCCACGACGTCCACTACTGGCCCTGGCCTTTGCTTTGGCTGGTGCCCCATTAAACGTGTGCTCCGGAGCGATCTTTCTCCACCCATCACTAGCATTCTGCCACCAGGGGATATGTGAGTGTGGGAGTCACCATTTGTCACTGGCAGCAGTGTCACAAGTCACTAGACTTCCAGCTACCCGCTGACCTAGGCTGCCTTCTGCCCCAGGCAAGGTCCCGAATCCTTTATCCCAGATGCTGACACCTGGGCACTGGCGGACATTGATTTTTATCAACACAGAGGTCTGAGTGAGGGTCAGAGGGCCAGGTAGGTGAAGTGAAGGCCAGGTGGGCGGGGCTGAGGCTTCTTTGCCATCACCATAGAGACAGTCCCCCCACCGCAAGAGTGGGCAGAGCTTGGGATGGGCCTGGTGACAAGACTGAGCCAATGGCAGAGATCCGGCCCGCCAGGCAGATGACACAGGGCCCTCCATTGGGACCTATGACCCCTAGTGGCCACAGGATTTGAGCACGCCCCGGGAAAGGCTACGCAGGCACAAGGGAGCCCCTGGTGCGGACTGCTTCAGGGCATTGGCAGAGCACGCCAGGTACCTCTTTCCCACTTTCCTGAGGATATCAGTAGGCAAGGCATCCCCACTCAGCATCTCTTGCCTCTCTCTTTCTCTCTCTGCTTGTCTTCGTTCTCTGAAATCTCTTCCTTCTCCCCCTTGTCACTTCACACCTTGGAGTGCCTGACAGAGGGCCTAGAGACCAAAGAGCAAAGGGGGAAGGCCTCTGGCTCTACTGCTTGCCCATGGGGAGAGAAGTTCTGGGAGTCTATCTGGAAGGTCTAGAGAGCAGTGATTGATTGGCGAGCTACATCACGGGCGGACCTGGCCAGGTGAAGCTTGACATCACCGTGGGACCTGGCCAGGTGAAGCTCGCTGACAAGTGGCAGCCTCTCCGGAGACTACTAATTCCGCTCCTAACATTCCATGCAAATAACCGGCTGAGTGCCATGGGCAGAAAACACTGACACATACCTGCCAGAGGCCTATTCTGGGTCTGGGGAGTCCACCCTGGTCTCCCCTGCAACTCATCATCTCAGCACACACTTTGCCTGCACGCATGGAAACCGCCTCTCTCCACGAATGTCTTCACCTGCTAGGAAACACACGATGTCACTCAGCCAAAGGAGAGCACAGGCCAAGTCAACTGAAGCCCCCATTTTCAAGATTTTGCCCTCTGCTGCTCCACAGCCTCCGGTGGCACACTGCATGTGCGTCACTTCTCGGTAGACGAGGCCGAAATCCGGGCATCCAGGGCCCCAGCCGTCCAGAATCTACGGATGGCGGCATATGGATCACCTCTTTGCCTCGTACAGCAGGGAGGCCTGGGCCCTAGACTGGCTCCGCTAGAGCTCCACGACCTCAGCTATTTTCCCTGACCTGTGGCCCGTGCCCTCGTGAGTGTGTCATCTCTACCTCCACTTCTCTTCCCACCACACTGAATCCGCCACCTGCGGATACCTGAGCGTGGACATCAACATCTATCACTGGCTGCAGTGTCACAGGTCACTAGGTGTCTAGGCTCAGGCTGACCTTGGCTGTCTTCTGCCCAGGCAAGGAACCTAATCCTTCCAAGGAAATCAGGACACGTGCTCACTGGCCGACATCCTTTCTTTCATCCACACAGCGGTCTAGATGAGGGGAAAGAGGCCAGGTAGGCCAGGTGAGGGCTGAGTGTGGGGCCTAAGGCTTCTTTCCCAATCACCATGGTGACAGCCACCGGAAGGCTGGGCGGAACTTCTGACGGGGACGAGTCACAAACACTCAGCCAATAGGAGAGGTCCAGCCTAACCGGCCAGTTCCGCAGAGCCCTCCATTTTACCCACGGACAGACAACGCCCCCTTGCGTCTTTGGCCACAAAATCCAGGGCACCCAGGGAATAACTTCACAGTAGGCAACCCCTGATGTGAACACGTTCGACACACTGGGACAGCAGGCAGGTACCTCTTTTCCACTTACGCTAGGATATCACTAGGCAAGGCGCCCTTCCTCAGCATCTGTGGCCTCTCACGTATGTGTTCACTCAGAGGAATCTCTTCATTCTACCCCTGAGACACATCACAAGTATGAGGGGCCTGAGAGAGAGCCTAGAGATGGAACGGGGGAGGCTTCTGGCTGTACTGCTTCCCCGTGGGGACAGAATAGCAGGTAGTCTCTCTGGAAGGTCTTAGCTTCTGTTGACTGACACGCGCAATACAGTAGGGGCGGACCCTGGCCAGGGGGAGCTTGTGGGCAGATGCAACCTCTCCGGCGACGAATAATTGCGCTGCTGCTTTGTATGGTGAAAACCTCCCCCCGCCAAGGGGGATGGGTAGAGAACATTGACCCACACCCGCCAGGGGCCTTTCCTGGGACTAAAGATCCCAACGTGGTCTCAACGTCGTCACCCTCTCAACACACACCTTTCCTGCACACGTAATCCTGCCTTTCTCCGTCAGGACCCTATCCTACCAGGAAAAATGCAAGCCGCTCAAAGAGGCCGATGCCAGGGAAATCGAGGAAACACTGCCAGTTTCCAAATTTTTGCTGTCTACACGTCCCCGCCTCCGGTGCAAGGCTGCCTATGTGGCCGGGCTCCGAAGGCAAGGCCGAAATCCTGGCAGCCTGGGCCCCAGCAGTGCAATGGTTGATGGACGTGGGGACACGGATGACCTGTTCGCCACATACAGGAGGGATCCTTGGGCCCTTCACTGGCTCGCCACTCAGCTCCGCGACGTCCACTACTGGCCCTGGCCTTTGCTTTGGCTGGTGCCCCATTAAACGTGTGCTCCGGAGCGATCTTTCTCCACCCATCACTAGCGTTCTGCCACCAGGGGATATGTGAGTGTGGGAGTCACCATTTGTCACTGGCAGCAGTGTCCCAAGTCACTAGACTTCCAGCTACCCGCTGACCTAGGCTGCCTTCTGCCCCAGGCAAGGTCCCGAATCCTTTATCCCAGATGCTGACACCTGGGCACTGGCGGACATTGATTTTTATCAACACAGAGGTCTGAGTGAGGGTCAGAGGGCCAGGTAGGTGAAGTCAAGGCCAGGTGGGCGGGGCTGAGGCTTCTTTGCCATCACCATAGAGACAGTCCCCCCACCGCAAGAGTGGGCGGAGCTTGGGATGGGCCTGCTGACAAGACTGAGCCAATGGCAGAGATCCGGCCCGCCAGGCAGATGACACAGGGCCCTCCATTGTGACCTATGACCCCTAGTGGCCACAGGATTTGAGCACGCCCCGAGAAAGGCTACGCAGGCACAAGGGAGCCCCTGGTGCGGACTGCTTCAGGGCATTGGCAGAGCACGCCAGGTACCTCTTTCCCACTTTCCTGAGGATATCAGTAGGCAAGGCATCCCCACTCAGCATCTCTTGCCTCTCTCTGTCTCTCTCTGCTTGTCTTCGTTCTCTGAAATCTCTTCCTTCTCCCCCTTGTCACTTCACACCTTGGAGTGCCTGACAGAGGGCCTAGAGACCAAAGAGCAAAGGGGGAAGGCCTCTGGCTCTACTGCTTGCCCATGGGGAGAGAAGTTCTGGGAGTCTATCTGGGAGGTCTAGAGAGTAGTGATTGATTGGGGAGCTACATCACGGGCGGACCTGGCCAGGTGAAGCTTGACATCACCGTGGGACCTGGCCAGGTGAAGCTCGCTGACAAGTGGCAGCCTCTCCGGAGACTACTAATTCCGCTCCTAACATTCCATGCAAATAACCGGCTGAGTGCCATGGGCAGAAAACATTGACACATACCTGCCAGAGGCCTATTCTGGGTCTGGAGAGTCCACCCTGGTCTCCCCTGCAACTCATCATCTCAGCACACACTTTGCCTGCACGCATGGAAACCGCCTCTCTCCACGAATGTCTTCACCTGCTAGGAAACACACGATGTCACTCAGCCAAAGGAGAGCACAGGCCAAGTCAACTGAAGCCCCCATTTTCAAGATTTTGCCCTCTGCTGCTCCACAGCCTCCGGTGGCACACTGCATGTGCGTCACTTCTCGGTAGACGAGGCCGAAATCCGGGCATCCAGGGCCCCAGCCGTCCAGAATCTACGGATGGCGGCATATGGATCACCTCTTTGCCTCGTACAGCAGGGAGGCCTGGGCCCTAGACTGGCTCCGCTAGAGCTCCACGACCTCAGCTATTTTCCCTGACCTTTGGCCCGTGCCCTCGTGAGTGTGTCATCTCTACCTCCACTTCTCTTCCCACCACACTGAATCCGCCACCTGCGGATACCTGAGCGTGGACATCAACATCTATCACTGGCTGCAGTGTCACAGGTCACTAGGTGTCTAGGCTCAGGCTGACCTTGGCTGTCTTCTGCCCAGGCAAGGAACCTAATCCTTCCAAGGAAATCAGGACACGTGCTCACTGGCCGACATCCTTTCTTTCATCCACACAGCGGTCTAGATGAGGGGAAAGAGGCCAGGTAGGCCAGGTGAGGGCTGAGTGTGGGGCCTAAGGCTTCTTTCCCAATCACCATGGTGACAGCCACCGGAAGGCTGGGCGGAACTTCGGACGGGGACGAGTCACAAACACTCAGCCAATAGGAGAGGTCCAGCCTAACCGGCCAGTTCCGCAGAGCCCTCCATTTTACCCATGGACAGACAACGGCCCCTTGCGTCTTTGGCCACAAAATCCAGGGCACCCAGGGAATAACTTCACAGTAGGCAACCCCTGATGTGAACACGTTCGACACACTGGGACAGCAGGCAGGTACCTCTTTTCCACTTACGCTAGGATATCACTAGGCAAGGCGCCCTTCCTCAGCATCTGTGGCCTCTCACGTATGTGTTCACTCAGAGGAATCTCTTCATTCTACCCCTGAGACACATCACAAGTATGAGGGGCCTGAGAGAGAGCCTAGAGATGGAACGGGGGAGGCTTCTGGCTGTACTGCTTCCCCGTGGGGACAGAATAGCAGGTAGTCTCTCTGGAAGGTCTTAGCTTCTGTTGACTGACACGTGCAATACAGTAGGGGCGGACCCTGGCCAGGTGGAGCTTGTGGGCAGATGCAACCTCTCCGGCGACGAATAATTGCGCTGCTGCTTTGTATGGTGAAAACCTCCCCCCGCCAAGGGGGATGGGTAGAGAACATTGACCCACACCCGCCAGGGGCCTTTCCTGGGACTAAAGATCCCAACGTGGTCTCAACGTCGTCACCCTCTCAACACACACCTTTCCTGCACACGTAATCCTGCCTTTCTCCGTCAGGGCCCTATCCTACCAGGAAAAAAAGCAAGCCGCTCAAAGAGGCCGATGCCAGGGAAATCGAGGAAACACTGCCAGTTTCCAAATTTTTGCTGTCTACACGTCCCCGCCTCCGGTGCAAGGCTGCCTATGTGGCCGGGCTCCGAAGGCAAGGCCGAAATCCTGGCAGCCTGGGCCCCAGCAGTGCAATGGTTGATGGACGTGGGGACACGGATGACCTGTTCGCCACATACAGGAGGGATCCTTGGGCCCTTCACTGGCTCGCCACTCAGCTCCACGACGTCCACTACTGGCCCTGGCCTTTGCTTTGGCTGGTGCCCCATTAAACGTGTGCTCCGGAGCGATCTTTCTCCACCCATCACTAGCATTCTGCCACCAGGGGATATGTGAGTGTGGGAGTCACCATTTGTCACTGGCAGCAGTGTCACAAGTCACTAGACTTCCAGCTACCCGCTGACCTAGGCTGCCTTCTGCCCCAGGCAAGGTCCCGAATCCTTTATCCCAGATGCTGACACCTGGGCACTGGCGGACATTGATTTTTATCAACACAGAGGTCTGAGTGAGGGTCAGAGGGCCAGGTAGGTGAAGTCAAGGCCAGGTGGGCGGGGCTGAGGCTTCTTTGCGATCACCATAGAGACAGTCCCCCCACCGCAAGAGTGGGCGGAGCTTGGGATGGGCCTGGTGACAAGACTGAGCCAATGGCAGAGATCCGGCCCGCCAGGCAGATGACACAGGGCCCTCCATTGGGACCTATGACCCCTAGTGGCCACAGGATTTGAGCACGCCCCGGGAAAGGCTACGCAGGCACAAGGGAGCCCCTGGTGCGGACTGCTTCAGGGCATTGGCAGAGCACGCCAGGTACCTCTTTCCCACTTTCCTGAGGATATCAGTAGGCAAGGCATCCCCACTCAGCATCTCTTGCCTCTCTCTGTCTCTCTCTGCTTGTCTTCGTTCTCTGAAATCTCTTCCTTCTCCCCCTTGTCACTTCACACCTTGGAGTGCCTGACAGAGGGCCTAGAGACCAAAGAGCAAAGGGGGAAGGCCTCTGGCTCTACTGCTTGCCCATGGGGAGAGAAGTTCTGGGAGTCTATCTGGAAGGTCTAGAGAGTAGTGATTGATTGGGGAGCTACATCACGGGCGGACCTGGCCAGGTGAAGCTTGACATCACCGTGGGACCTGGCCAGGTGAAGCTCCCTGACAAGCGGCAGCCTCTCCGGAGACTACTAATTCCGCTCCTAACATTCCATGCAAATAACCGGCTGAGTGCCATGGGCAGAAAACACTGACACATACCTGCCAGAGGCCTATTCTGGGTCTGGAGAGTCCACCCTGGTCTCCCCTGCAACTCATCATCTCAGCACACAGTTTGCCTGCACGCATGGAAACCGCCTCTCTCCACGAATGTCTTCACCTGGTAGGAAACACACGATGTCACTCAGCCAAAGGAGAGCACAGGCCAAGTCAACTGAAGCCCCCATTTTCAAGATTTTGCCCTCTGCTGCTCCACAGCCTCCGGTGGCACACTGCATGTGCGTCACTTCTCGGTAGACGAGGCCGAAATCCGGGCATCCAGGGCCCCAGCCGTCCAGAATCTACGGATGGCGGCATATGGATCACCTCTTTGCCTCGTACAGCAGGGAGGCCTGGGCCCTAGACTGGCTCCGCTAGAGCTCCACGACCTCAGCTATTTTCCCTGACCTTTGGCCCGTGCCCTCGTGAGTGTGTCATCTCTACCTCCACTTCTCTTCCCACCACACTGAATCCGCCACCTGCGGATACCTGAGCGTGGACATCAACATCTATCACTGGCTGCAGTGTCACAGGTCACTAGGTGTCTAGGCTCAGGCTGACCTTGGCTGTCTTCTGCCCAGGTAAGGAACCTAATCCTTCCAAGGAAATCAGGACACGTGCTCACTGGCCGACATCCTTTCTTTCATCCACACAGCGGTCTAGATGAGGGGAAAGAGGCCAGGTAGGCCAGGTGAGGGCTGAGTGTGGGGCCTAAGGCTTCTTTCCCAATCACCATGGTGACAGCCACCGGAAGGCTGGGCGGAACTTCGGACGGGGACGAGTCACAAACACTCAGCCAATAGGAGAGGTCCAGCCTAACCGGCCAGTTCCGCAGAGCCCTCCATTTTACCCACGGACAGACAACGCCCCCTTGCGTCTTTGGCCACAAAATCCAGGGCACCCAGGGAATAACTTCACAGTAGGCAACCCCTGATGTGAACACGTTCGACACACTGGGACAGCAGGCAGGTACCTCTTTTCCACTTACGCTAGGATATCACTAGGCAAGGCGCCCTTCCTCAGCATCTGTGGCCTCTCACGTATGTGTTCACTCAGAGGAATCTCTTCATTCTACCCCTGAGACACATCACAAGTATGAGGGGCCTGAGAGAGAGCCTAGAGATGGAACGGGGGAGGCTTCTGGCTGTACTGCTTCCCCGTGGGGACAGAATAGCAGGTAGTCTCTCTGGAAGGTCTTAGCTTCTGTTGACTGACACGCGCAATACAGTAGGGGCGGACCCTGGCCAGGGGGAGCTTGTGGGCAGATGCAACCTCTCCGGCGACGAATAATTGCGCTGCTGCTTTGTATGGTGAAAACCTCCCCCCGCCAAGGGGGATGGGTAGAGAACATTGACCCACACCCGCCAGGGGCCTTTCCTGGGACTAAAGATCCCAACGTGGTCTCAACGTCGTCACCCTCTCAACACACACCTTTCCTGCACACGTAATCCTGCCTTTCTCCGTCAGGGCCCTATCCTACCAGGAAAAAAAGCAAGCCGCTCAAAGAGGCCGATGCCAGGGAAATCGAGGAAACACTGCCAGTTTCCAAATTTTTGCTGTCTACACGTCCCCGCCTCCGGTGCAAGGCTGCCTATGTGGCCGGGCTCCGAAGGCAAGGCCGAAATCCTGGCAGCCTGGGCCCCAGCAGTGCAATGGTTGATGGACGTGGGGACACGGATGACCTGTTCGCCACATACAGGAGGGATCCTTGGGCCCTTCACTGGCTCGCCACTCAGCTCCACGACGTCCACTACTGGCCCTGGCCTTTGCTTTGGCTGGTGCCCCATTAAACGTGTGCTCCGGAGCGATCTTTCTCCACCCATCACTAGCATTCTGCCACCAGGGGATATGTGAGTGTGGGAGTCACCATTTGTCACTGGCAGCAGTGTCACAAGTCACTAGACTTCCAGCTACCCGCTGACCTAGGCTGCCTTCTGCCCCAGGCAAGGTCCCGAATCCTTTATCCCAGATGCTGACACCTGGGCACTGGCGGACATTGATTTTTATCAACACAGAGGTCTGAGTGAGGGTCAGAGGGCCAGGTAGGTGAAGTCAAGGCCAGGTGGGCGGGGCTGAGGCTTCTTTGCCATCACCATAGAGACAGTCCCCCCACCGCAAGAGTGGGCGGAGCTTGGGATGGGCCTGGTGACAAGACTGAGCCAATGGCAGAGATCCGGCCCGCCAGGCAGATGACACAGGGCCCTCCATTGTGACCTATGACCCCTAGTGGCCACAGGATTTGAGCACGCCCCGGGAAAGGCTACGCAGGCACAAGGGAGCCCCTGGTGCGGACTGCTTCAGGGCATTGGCAGAGCACGCCAGGTACCTCTTTCCCACTTTCCTGAGGATATCAGTAGGCAAGGCATCCCCACTCAGCATCTCTTGCCTCTCTCTTTCTCTCTCTGCTTGTCTTCGTTCTCTGAAATCTCTTCCTTCTCCCCCTTGTCACTTCACACCTTGGAGTGCCTGACAGAGGGCCTAGAGACCAAAGAGCAAAGGGGGAAGGCCTCTGGCTCTACTGCTTGCCCATGGGGAGAGAAGTTCTGGGAGTCTATCTGGAAGGTCTAGAGAGCAGTGATTGATTGGGGAGCTACATCACGGGCGGACCTGGCCAGGTGAAGCTTGACATCACCGTGGGACCTGGCCAGGTGAAGCTCCCTGACAAGCGGCAGCCTCTCCGGAGACTACTAATTCCGCTCCTAACATTCCATGCAAATAACCGGCTGAGTGCCATGGGCAGAAAACACTGACACATACCTGCCAGAGGCCTATTCTGGGTCTGGAGAGTCCACCCTGGTCTCCCCTGCAACTCATCATCTCAGCACACAGTTTGCCTGCACGCATGGAAACCGCCTCTCTCCACGAATGTCTTCACCTGGTAGGAAACACACGATGTCACTCAGCCAAAGGAGAGCACAGGCCAAGTCAACTGAAGCCCCCATTTTCAAGATTTTGCCCTCTGCTGCTCCACAGCCTCCGGTGGCACACTGCATGTGCGTCACTTCTCGGTAGACGAGGCCGAAATCCGGGCATCCAGGGCCCCAGCCGTCCAGAATCTACGGATGGCGGCATATGGATCACCTCTTTGCCTCGTACAGCAGGGAGGCCTGGGCCCTAGACTGGCTCCGCTAGAGCTCCACGACCTCAGCTATTTTCCCTGACCTTTGGCCCGTGCCCTCGTGAGTGTGTCATCTCTACCTCCACTTCTCTTCCCACCACACTGAATCCGCCACCTGCGGATACCTGAGCGTGGACATCAACATCTATCACTGGCTGCAGTGTCACAGGTCACTAGGTGTCTAGGCTCAGGCTGACCTTGGCTGTCTTCTGCCCAGGCAAGGAACCTAATCCTTCCAAGGAAATCAGGACACGTGCTCACTGGCCGACATCCTTTCTTTCATCCACACAGCGGTCTAGATGAGGGGAAAGAGGCCAGGTAGGCCAGGTGAGGGCTGAGTGTGGGGCCTAAGGCTTCTTTCCCAATCACCATGGTGACAGCCACCGGAAGGCTGGGCGGAACTTCGGACGGGGACGAGTCACAAACACTCAGCCAATAGGAGAGGTCCAGCCTAACCGGCCAGTTCCGCAGAGCCCTCCATTTTACCCATGGACAGACAACGGCCCCTTGCGTCTTTGGCCACAAAATCCAGGGCACCCAGGGAATAACTTCACAGTAGGCAACCCCTGATGTGAACACGTTCGACACACTGGGACAGCAGGCAGGTACCTCTTTTCCACTTACGCTAGGATATCACTAGGCAAGGCGCCCTTCCTCAGCATCTGTGGCCTCTCACGTATGTGTTCACTCAGAGGAATCTCTTCATTCTACCCCTGAGACACATCACAAGTATGAGGGGCCTGAGAGAGAGCCTAGAGATGGAACGGGGGAGGCTTCTGGCTGTACTGCTTCCCCGTGGGGACAGAATAGCAGGTAGTCTCTCTGGAAGGTCTTAGCTTCTGTTGACTGACACGTGCAATACAGTAGGGGCGGACCCTGGCCAGGTGGAGCTTGTGGGCAGATGCAACCTCTCCGGCGACGAATAATTGCGCTGCTGCTTTGTATGGTGAAAACCTCCCCCCGCCAAGGGGGATGGGTAGAGAACATTGACCCACACCCGCCAGGGGCCTTTCCTGGGACTAAAGATCCCAACGTGGTCTCAACGTCGTCACCCTCTCAACACACACCTTTCCTGCACACGTAATCCTGCCTTTCTCCGTCAGGGCCCTATCCTACCAGGAAAAAAAGCAAGCCGCTCAAAGAGGCCGATGCCAGGGAAATCGAGGAAACACTGCCAGTTTCCAAATTTTTGCTGTCTACACGTCCCCGCCTCCGGTGCAAGGCTGCCTATGTGGCCGGGCTCCGAAGGCAAGGCCGAAATCCTGGCAGCCTGGGCCCCAGCAGTGCAATGGTTGATGGACGTGGGGACACGGATGACCTGTTCGCCACATACAGGAGGGATCCTTGGGCCCTTCACTGGCTCGCCACTCAGCTCCACGACGTCCACTACTGGCCCTGGCCTTTGCTTTGGCTGGTGCCCCATTAAACGTGTGCTCCGGAGCGATCTTTCTCCACCCATCACTAGCATTCTGCCACCAGGGGATATGTGAGTGTGGGAGTCACCATTTGTCACTGGCAGCAGTGTCACAAGTCACTAGACTTCCAGCTACCCGCTGACCTAGGCTGCCTTCTGCCCCAGGCAAGGTCCCGAATCCTTTATCCCAGATGCTGACACCTGGGCACTGGCGGACATTGATTTTTATCAACACAGAGGTCTGAGTGAGGGTCAGAGGGCCAGGTAGGTGAAGTCAAGGCCAGGTGGGCGGGGCTGAGGCTTCTTTGCGATCACCATAGAGACAGTCCCCCCACCGCAAGAGTGGGCGGAGCTTGGGATGGGCCTGGTGACAAGACTGAGCCAATGGCAGAGATCCGGCCCGCCAGGCAGATGACACAGGGCCCTCCATTGGGACCTATGACCCCTAGTGGCCACAGGATTTGAGCACGCCCCGGGAAAGGCTACGCAGGCACAAGGGAGCCCCTGGTGCGGACTGCTTCAGGGCATTGGCAGAGCACGCCAGGTACCTCTTTCCCACTTTCCTGAGGATATCAGTAGGCAAGGCATCCCCACTCAGCATCTCTTGCCTCTCTCTGTCTCTCTCTGCTTGTCTTCGTTCTCTGAAATCTCTTCCTTCTCCCCCTTGTCACTTCACACCTTGGAGTGCCTGACAGAGGGCCTAGAGACCAAAGAGCAAAGGGGGAAGGCCTCTGGCTCTACTGCTTGCCCATGGGGAGAGAAGTTCTGGGAGTCTATCTGGAAGGTCTAGAGAGTAGTGATTGATTGGGGAGCTACATCACGGCCGGACCTGGCCAGGTGAAGCTTGACATCACCGTGGGACCTGGCCAGGTGAAGCTCCCTGACAAGCGGCAGCCTCTCCGGAGACTACTAATTCCGCTCCTAACATTCCATGCAAATAACCGGCTGAGTGCCATGGGCAGAAAACACTGACACATACCTGCCAGAGGCCTATTCTGGGTCTGGAGAGTCCACCCTGGTCTCCCCTGCAACTCATCATCTCAGCACACAGTTTGCCTGCACGCATGGAAACCGCCTCTCTCCACGAATGTCTTCACCTGGTAGGAAACACACGATGTCACTCAGCCAAAGGAGAGCACAGGCCAAGTCAACTGAAGCCCCCATTTTCAAGATTTTGCCCTCTGCTGCTCCACAGCCTCCGGTGGCACACTGCATGTGCGTCACTTCTCGGTAGACGAGGCCGAAATCCGGGCATCCAGGGCCCCAGCCGTCCAGAATCTACGGATGGCGGCATATGGATCACCTCTTTGCCTCGTACAGCAGGGAGGCCTGGGCCCTAGACTGGCTCCGCTAGAGCTCCACGACCTCAGCTATTTTCCCTGACCTTTGGCCCGTGCCCTCGTGAGTGTGTCATCTCTACCTCCACTTCTCTTCCCACCACACTGAATCCGCCACCTGCGGATACCTGAGCGTGGACATCAACATCTATCACTGGCTGCAGTGTCACAGGTCACTAGGTGTCTAGGCTCAGGCTGACCTTGGCTGTCTTCTGCCCAGGTAAGGAACCTAATCCTTCCAAGGAAATCAGGACACGTGCTCACTGGCCGACATCCTTTCTTTCATCCACACAGCGGTCTAGATGAGGGGAAAGAGGCCAGGTAGGCCAGGTGAGGGCTGAGTGTGGGGCCTAAGGCTTCTTTCCCAATCACCATGGTGACAGCCACCGGAAGGCTGGGCGGAACTTCGGACGGGGACGAGTCACAAACACTCAGCCAATAGGAGAGGTCCAGCCTAACCGGCCAGTTCCGCAGAGCCCTCCATTTTACCCACGGACAGACAACGCCCCCTTGCGTCTTTGGCCACAAAATCCAGGGCACCCAGGGAATAACTTCACAGTAGGCAACCCCTGATGTGAACACGTTCGACACACTGGGACAGCAGGCAGGTACCTCTTTTCCACTTACGCTAGGATATCACTAGGCAAGGCGCCCTTCCTCAGCATCTGTGGCCTCTCACGTATGTGTTCACTCAGAGGAATCTCTTCATTCTACCCCTGAGACACATCACAAGTATGAGGGGCCTGAGAGAGAGCCTAGAGATGGAACGGGGGAGGCTTCTGGCTGTACTGCTTCCCCGTGGGGACAGAATAGCAGGTAGTCTCTCTGGAAGGTCTTAGCTTCTGTTGACTGACACGCGCAATACAGTAGGGGCGGACCCTGGCCAGGGGGAGCTTGTGGGCAGATGCAACCTCTCCGGCGACGAATAATTGCGCTGCTGCTTTGTATGGTGAAAACCTCCCCCCGCCAAGGGGGATGGGTAGAGAACATTGACCCACACCCGCCAGGGGCCTTTCCTGGGACTAAAGATCCCAACGTGGTCTCAACGTCGTCACCCTCTCAACACACACCTTTCCTGCACACGTAATCCTGCCTTTCTCCGTCAGGGCCCTATCCTACCAGGAAAAAAAGCAAGCCGCTCAAAGAGGCCGATGCCAGGGAAATCGAGGAAACACTGCCAGTTTCCAAATTTTTGCTGTCTACACGTCCCCGCCTCCGGTGCAAGGCTGCCTATGTGGCCGGGCTCCGAAGGCAAGGCCGAAATCCTGGCAGCCTGGGCCCCAGCAGTGCAATGGTTGATGGACGTGGGGACACGGATGACCTGTTCGCCACATACAGGAGGGATCCTTGGGCCCTTCACTGGCTCGCCACTCAGCTCCACGACGTCCACTACTGGCCCTGGCCTTTGCTTTGGCTGGTGCCCCATTAAACGTGTGCTCCGGAGCGATCTTTCTCCACCCATCACTAGCATTCTGCCACCAGGGGATATGTGAGTGTGGGAGTCACCATTTGTCACTGGCAGCAGTGTCACAAGTCACTAGACTTCCAGCTACCCGCTGACCTAGGCTGCCTTCTGCCCCAGGCAAGGTCCCGAATCCTTTATCCCAGATGCTGACACCTGGGCACTGGCGGACATTGATTTTTATCAACACAGAGGTCTGAGTGAGGGTCAGAGGGCCAGGTAGGTGAAGTCAAGGCCAGGTGGGCGGGGCTGAGGCTTCTTTGCCATCACCATAGAGACAGTCCCCCCACCGCAAGAGTGGGCGGAGCTTGGGATGGGCCTGGTGACAAGACTGAGCCAATGGCAGAGATCCGGCCCGCCAGGCAGATGACACAGGGCCCTCCATTGTGACCTATGACCCCTAGTGGCCACAGGATTTGAGCACGCCCCGGGAAAGGCTACGCAGGCACAAGGGAGCCCCTGGTGCGGACTGCTTCAGGGCATTGGCAGAGCACGCCAGGTACCTCTTTCCCACTTTCCTGAGGATATCAGTAGGCAAGGCATCCCCACTCAGCATCTCTTGCCTCTCTCTTTCTCTCTCTGCTTGTCTTCGTTCTCTGAAATCTCTTCCTTCTCCCCCTTGTCACTTCACACCTTGGAGTGCCTGACAGAGGGCCTAGAGACCAAAGAGCAAAGGGGGAAGGCCTCTGGCTCTACTGCTTGCCCATGGGGAGAGAAGTTCTGGGAGTCTATCTGGAAGGTCTAGAGAGCAGTGATTGATTGGGGAGCTACATCACGGGCGGACCTGGCCAGGTGAAGCTTGACATCACCGTGGGACCTGGCCAGGTGAAGCTCCCTGACAAGCGGCAGCCTCTCCGGAGACTACTAATTCCGCTCCTAACATTCCATGCAAATAACCGGCTGAGTGCCATGGGCAGAAAACACTGACACATACCTGCCAGAGGCCTATTCTGGGTCTGGAGAGTCCACCCTGGTCTCCCCTGCAACTCATCATCTCAGCACACAGTTTGCCTGCACGCATGGAAACCGCCTCTCTCCACGAATGTCTTCACCTGGTAGGAAACACACGATGTCACTCAGCCAAAGGAGAGCACAGGCCAAGTCAACTGAAGCCCCCATTTTCAAGATTTTGCCCTCTGCTGCTCCACAGCCTCCGGTGGCACACTGCATGTGCGTCACTTCTCGGTAGACGAGGCCGAAATCCGGGCATCCAGGGCCCCAGCCGTCCAGAATCTACGGATGGCGGCATATGGATCACCTCTTTGCCTCGTACAGCAGGGAGGCCTGGGCCCTAGACTGGCTCCGCTAGAGCTCCACGACCTCAGCTATTTTCCCTGACCTTTGGCCCGTGCCCTCGTGAGTGTGTCATCTCTACCTCCACTTCTCTTCCCACCACACTGAATCCGCCACCTGCGGATACCTGAGCGTGGACATCAACATCTATCACTGGCTGCAGTGTCACAGGTCACTAGGTGTCTAGGCTCAGGCTGACCTTGGCTGTCTTCTGCCCAGGTAAGGAACCTAATCCTTCCAAGGAAATCAGGACACGTGCTCACTGGCCGACATCCTTTCTTTCATCCACACAGCGGTCTAGATGAGGGGAAAGAGGCCAGGTAGGCCAGGTGAGGGCTGAGTGTGGGGCCTAAGGCTTCTTTCCCAATCACCATGGTGACAGCCACCGGAAGGCTGGGCGGAACTTCGGACGGGGACGAGTCACAAACACTCAGCCAATAGGAGAGGTCCAGCCTAACCGGCCAGTTCCGCAGAGCCCTCCATTTTACCCACGGACAGACAACGCCCCCTTGCGTCTTTGGCCACAAAATCCAGGGCACCCAGGGAATAACTTCACAGTAGGCAACCCCTGATGTGAACACGTTCGACACACTGGGACAGCAGGCAGGTACCTCTTTTCCACTTACGCTAGGATATCACTAGGCAAGGCGCCCTTCCTCAGCATCTGTGGCCTCTCACGTATGTGTTCACTCAGAGGAATCTCTTCATTCTACCCCTGAGACACATCACAAGTATGAGGGGCCTGAGAGAGAGCCTAGAGATGGAACGGGGGAGGCTTCTGGCTGTACTGCTTCCCCGTGGGGACAGAATAGCAGGTAGTCTCTCTGGAAGGTCTTAGCTTCTGTTGACTGACACGCGCAATACAGTAGGGGCGGACCCTGGCCAGGGGGAGCTTGTGGGCAGATGCAACCTCTCCGGCGACGAATAATTGCGCTGCTGCTTTGTATGGTGAAAACCTCCCCCCGCCAAGGGGGATGGGTAGAGAACATTGACCCACACCCGCCAGGGGCCTTTCCTGGGACTAAAGATCCCAACGTGGTCTCAACGTCGTCACCCTCTCAACACACACCTTTCCTGCACACGTAATCCTGCCTTTCTCCGTCAGGGCCCTATCCTACCAGGAAAAAAAGCAAGCCGCTCAAAGAGGCCGATGCCAGGGAAATCGAGGAAACACTGCCAGTTTCCAAATTTTTGCTGTCTACACGTCCCCGCCTCCGGTGCAAGGCTGCCTATGTGGCCGGGCTCCGAAGGCAAGGCCGAAATCCTGGCAGCCTGGGCCCCAGCAGTGCAATGGTTGATGGACGTGGGGACACGGATGACCTGTTCGCCACATACAGGAGGGATCCTTGGGCCCTTCACTGGCTCGCCACTCAGCTCCACGACGTCCACTACTGGCCCTGGCCTTTGCTTTGGCTGGTGCCCCATTAAACGTGTGCTCCGGAGCGATCTTTCTCCACCCATCACTAGCATTCTGCCACCAGGGGATATGTGAGTGTGGGAGTCACCATTTGTCACTGGCAGCAGTGTCACAAGTCACTAGACTTCCAGCTACCCGCTGACCTAGGCTGCCTTCTGCCCCAGGCAAGGTCCCGAATCCTTTATCCCAGATGCTGACACCTGGGCACTGGCGGACATTGATTTTTATCAACACAGAGGTCTGAGTGAGGGTCAGAGGGCCAGGTAGGTGAAGTCAAGGCCAGGTGGGCGGGGCTGAGGCTTCTTTGCCATCACCATAGAGACAGTCCCCCCACCGCAAGAGTGGGCGGAGCTTGGGATGGGCCTGGTGACAAGACTGAGCCAATGGCAGAGATCCGGCCCGCCAGGCAGATGACACAGGGCCCTCCATTGGGACCTATGACCCCTAGTGGCCACAGGATTTGAGCACGCCCCGGGAAAGGCTACGCAGGCACAAGGGAGCCCCTGGTGCGGACTGCTTCAGGGCATTGGCAGAGCACGCCAGGTACCTCTTTCCCACTTTCCTGAGGATATCAGTAGGCAAGGCATCCCCACTCAGCATCTCTTGCCTCTCTCTTTCTCTCTCTGCTTGTCTTCGTTCTCTGAAATCTCTTCCTTCTCCCCCTTGTCACTTCACACCTTGGAGTGCCTGACAGAGGGCCTAGAGACCAAAGAGCAAAGGGGGAAGGCCTCTGGCTCTACTGCTTGCCCATGGGGAGAGAAGTTCTGGGAGTCTATCTGGAAGGTCTAGAGAGCAGTGATTGATTGGGGAGCTACATCACGGGCGGACCTGGCCAGGTGAAGCTTGACATCACCGTGGGACCTGGCCAGGTGAAGCTCGCTGACAAGCGGCAGCCTCTCCGGAGACTACTAATTCCGCTCCTAACATTCCATGCAAATAACCGGCTGAGTGCCATGGGCAGAAAACATTGACACATACCTGCCAGAGGCCTATTCTGGGTCTGGAGAGTCCACCCTGGTCTCCCCTGCAACTCATCATCTCAGCACACACTTTGCCTGCACGCATGGAAACCGCCTCTCTCCACGAATGTCTTCACCTGCTAGGAAACACACGATGTCACTCAGCCAAAGGAGAGCACAGGCCAAGTCAACTGAAGCCCCCATTTTCAAGATTTTGCCCTCTGCTGCTCCACAGCCTCCGGTGGCACACTGCATGTGCGTCACTTCTCGGTAGACGAGGCCGAAATCCGGCCATCCAGGGCCCCAGCCGTCCAGAATCTACGGATGGCGGCATATGGATCACCTCTTTGCCTCGTACAGCAGGGAGGCCTGGGCCCTAGACTGGCTCCGCTAGAGCTCCACGACCTCAGCTATTTTCCCTGACCTTTGGCCTGTGCCCTCGTGAGTGTGTCATCTCTACCTCCACTTCTCTTCCCACCACACTGAATCCGCCACCTGCGGATACCTGAGCGTGGACATCAACATCTATCACTGGCTGCAGTGTCACAGGTCACTAGGTGTCTAGGCTCAGGCTGACCTCGGCTGTCTTCTGCCCAGGCAAGGAACCTAATCCTTCCAAGGAAATCAGGACACGTGCTGACTGGCCGTCATCCTTTCTTTCATCTACACAGCGGTCTAGATGAGGGGAAAGAGGCCAGGTAGGCCAGGTGAGGGCTGAGTGTGGGGCCTAAGGCTTCTTTCCCAATCACCATGGTGACAGCCACCGGAAGGCTGGGCGGAACTTCGGACGGGGACGAGTCACAAACACTCAGCCAATAGGAGAGGTCCAGCCTAACCGGCCAGTTCCGCAGAGCCCTCCATTTTACCCATGGACAGACAACGGCCCCTTGCGTCTTTGGCCACAAAATCCAGGGCACCCAGGGAATAACTTCACAGTAGGCAACCCCTGATGTGAACACGTTCGACACACTGGGACAGCAGGCAGGTACCTCTTTTCCACTTACGCTAGGATATCACTAGGCAAGGCGCCCTTCCTCAGCATCTGTGGCCTCTCACGTATGTGTTCACTCAGAGGAATCTCTTCATTCTACCCCTGAGACACATCACAAGTATGAGGGGCCTGAGAGAGAGCCTAGAGATGGAACGGGGGAGGCTTCTGGCTGTACTGCTTCCCCGTGGGGACAGAATAGCAGGTAGTCTCTCTGGAAGGTCTTAGCTTCTGTTGACTGACACGCGCAATACAGTAGGGGCGGACCCTGGCCAGGGGGAGCTTGTGGGCAGATGCAACCTCTCCGGCGACGAATAATTGCGCTGCTGCTTTGTATGGTGAAAACCTCCCCCCGCCAAGGGGGATGGGTAGAGAACATTGACCCACACCCGCCAGGGGCCTTTCCTGGGACTAAAGATCCCAACGTGGTCTCAACGTCGTCACCCTCTCAACACACACCTTTCCTGCACACGTAATCCTGCCTTTCTCCGTCAGGGCCCTATCCTACCAGGAAAAAAAGCAAGCCGCTCAAAGAGGCCGATGCCAGGGAAATCGAGGAAACACTGCCAGTTTCCAAATTTTTGCTGTCTACACGTCCCCGCCTCCGGTGCAAGGCTGCCTATGTGGCCGGGCTCCGAAGGCAAGGCCGAAATCCTGGCAGCCTGGGCCCCAGCAGTGCAATGGTTGATGGACGTGGGGACACGGATGACCTGTTCGCCACATACAGGAGGGATCCTTGGGCCCTTCACTGGCTCACCACTCAGCTCCACGACGTCCACTACTGGCCCTGGCCTTTGCTTTGGCTGGTGCCCCATTAAACGTGTGCTCCGGAGCGATGTTTCTCCACCCATCACTAGCATTCTGCCACCAGGGGATATGTGAGTGTGGGAGTCACCATTTGTCACTGGCAGCAGTGTCAGAAGTCACTAGACTTCCAGCTACCCGCTGACCTAGGCTGCCTTCTGCCCCAGGCAAGGTCCCGAATCCTTTATCCCAGATGCTGACACCTGGGCACTGGCGGACATTGATTTTTATCAACACAGAGGTCTGAGTGAGGGTCAGAGGGCCAGGTAGGTGAAGTCAAGGCCAGGTGGGCGGGGCTGAGGCTTCTTTGCCATCACCATAGAGACAGTCCCCCCACCGCAAGAGTGGGCGGAGCTTGGGATGGGCCTGGTGACAAGACTGAGCCAATGGCAGAGATCCGGCCCGCCAGGCAGATGACACAGGGCCCTCCATTGGGACCTATGACCCCTAGTGGCCACAGGATTTGAGCACGCCCCGGGAAAGGCTACGCAGGCACAAGGGAGCCCCTGGTGCGGACTGCTTCAGGGCATTGGCAGAGCACGCCAGGTACCTCTTTCCCACTTTCCTGAGGATATCAGTAGGCAAGGCATCCCCACTCAGCATCTCTTGCCTCTCTCTGTCTCTCTCTGCTTGTCTTCGTTCTCTGAAATCTCTTCCTTCTCCCCCTTGTCACTTCACACCTTGGAGTGCCTGACAGAGGGCCTAGAGACCAAAGAGCAAAGGGGGAAGGCCTCTGGCTCTACTGCTTGCCCATGGGGAGAGAAGTTCTGGGAGTCTATCTGGAAGGTCTAGAGAGTAGTGATTGATTGGGGAGCTACATCACGGGCGGACCTGGCCAGGTGAAGCTTGACATCACCGTGGGACCTGGCCAGGTGAAGCTCGCTGACAAGTGGCAGCCTCTCCGGAGACTACTAATTCCGCTCCTAACATTCCATGCAAATAACCGGCTGAGTGCCATGGGCAGAAAACATTGACACATACCTGCCAGAGGCCTATTCTGGGTCTGGAGAGTCCACCCTGGTCTCCCCTGCAACTCATCATCTCAGCACACACTTTGCCTGCACGCATGGAAACCGCCTCTCTCCACGAATGTCTTCACCTGCTAGGAAACACACGATGTCACTCAGCCAAAGGAGAGCACAGGCCAAGTCAACTGAAGCCCCCATTTTCAAGATTTTGCCCTCTGCTGCTCCACAGCCTCCGGTGGCACACTGCATGTGCGTCACTTCTCGGTAGACGAGGCCGAAATCCGGGCATCCAGGGCCCCAGCCGTCCAGAATCTACGGATGGCGGCATATGGATCACCTCTTTGCCTCGTACAGCAGGGAGGCCTGGGCCCTAGACTGGCTCCGCTAGAGCTCCACGACCTCAGCTATTTTCCCTGACCTTTGGCCCGTGCCCTCGTGAGTGTGTCATCTCTACCTCCACTTCTCTTCCCACCACACTGAATCCGCCACCTGCGGATACCTGAGCGTGGACATCAACATCTATCACTGGCTGCAGTGTCACAGGTCACTAGGTGTCTAGGCTCAGGCTGACCTTGGCTGTCTTCTGCCCAGGCAAGGAACCTAATCCTTCCAAGGAAATCAGGACACGTGCTCACTGGCCGACATCCTTTCTTTCATCCACACAGCGGTCTAGATGAGGGGAAAGAGGCCAGGTAGGCCAGGTGAGGGCTGAGTGTGGGGCCTAAGGCTTCTTTCCCAATCACCATGGTGACAGCCACCGGAAGGCTGGGCGGAACTTCGGACGGGGACGAGTCACAAACACTCAGCCAATAGGAGAGGTCCAGCCTAACCGGCCAGTTCCGCAGAGCCCTCCATTTTACCCACGGACAGACAACGCCCCCTTGCGTCTTTGGCCACAAAATCCAGGGCACCCAGGGAATAACTTCACAGTAGGCAACCCCTGATGTGAACACGTTCGACACACTGGGACAGCAGGCAGGTACCTCTTTTCCACTTACGCTAGGATATCACTAGGCAAGGCGCCCTTCCTCAGCATCTGTGGCCTCTCACGTATGTGTTCACTCAGAGGAATCTCTTCATTCTACCCCTGAGACACATCACAAGTATGAGGGGCCTGAGAGAGAGCCTAGAGATGGAACGGGGGAGGCTTCTGGCTGTACTGCTTCCCCGTGGGGACAGAATAGCAGGTAGTCTCTCTGGAAGGTCTTAGCTTCTGTTGACTGACACGCGCAATACAGTAGGGGCGGACCCTGGCCAGGGGGAGCTTGTGGGCAGATGCAACCTCTCCGGCGACGAATAATTGCGCTGCTGCTTTGTATGGTGAAAACCTCCCCCCGCCAAGGGGGATGGGTAGAGAACATTGACCCACACCCGCCAGGGGCCTTTCCTGGGACTAAAGATCCCAACGTGGTCTCAACGTCGTCACCCTCTCAACACACACCTTTCCTGCACACGTAATCCTGCCTTTCTCCGTCAGGGCCCTATCCTACCAGGAAAAAAAGCAAGCCGCTCAAAGAGGCCGATGCCAGGGAAATCGAGGAAACACTGCCAGTTTCCAAATTTTTGCTGTCTACACGTCCCCGCCTCCGGTGCAAGGCTGCCTATGTGGCCGGGCTCCGAAGGCAAGGCCGAAATCCTGGCAGCCTGGGCCCCAGCAGTGCAATGGTTGATGGACGTGGGGACACGGATGACCTGTTCGCCACATACAGGAGGGATCCTTGGGCCCTTCACTGGCTCGCCACTCAGCTCCACGACGTCCACTACTGGCCCTGGCCTTTGCTTTGGCTGGTGCCCCATTAAACGTGTGCTCCGGAGCGATCTTTCTCCACCCATCACTAGCATTCTGCCACCAGGGGATATGTGAGTGTGGGAGTCACCATTTGTCACTGGCAGCAGTGTCACAAGTCACTAGACTTCCAGCTACCCGCTGACCTAGGCTGCCTTCTGCCCCAGGCAAGGTCCCGAATCCTTTATCCCAGATGCTGACACCTGGGCACTGGCGGACATTGATTTTTATCAACACAGAGGTCTGAGTGAGGGTCAGAGGGCCAGGTAGGTGAAGTCAAGGCCAGGTGGGCGGGGCTGAGGCTTCTTTGCCATCACCATAGAGACAGTCCCCCCACCGCAAGAGTGGGCGGAGCTTGGGATGGGCCTGGTGACAAGACTGAGCCAATGGCAGAGATCCGGCCCGCCAGGCAGATGACACAGGGCCCTCCATTGGGACCTATGACCCCTAGTGGCCACAGGATTTGAGCACGCCCCGGGAAAGGCTACGCAGGCACAAGGGAGCCCCTGGTGCGGACTGCTTCAGGGCATTGGCAGAGCACGCCAGGTACCTCTTTCCCACTTTCCTGAGGATATCAGTAGGCAAGGCATCCCCACTCAGCATCTCTTGCCTCTCTCTTTCTCTCTCTGCTTGTCTTCGTTCTCTGAAATCTCTTCCTTCTCCCCCTTGTCACTTCACACCTTGGAGTGCCTGACAGAGGGCCTAGAGACCAAAGAGCAAAGGGGGAAGGCCTCTGGCTCTACTGCTTGCCCATGGGGAGAGAAGTTCTGGGAGTCTATCTGGAAGGTCTAGAGAGCAGTGATTGATTGGGGAGCTACATCACGGGCGGACCTGGCCAGGTGAAGCTTGACATCACCGTGGGACCTGGCCAGGTGAAGCTCGCTGACAAGCGGCAGCCTCTCCGGAGACTACTAATTCCGCTCCTAACATTCCATGCAAATAACCGGCTGAGTGCCATGGGCAGAAAACATTGACACATACCTGCCAGAGGCCTATTCTGGGTCTGGAGAGTCCACCCTGGTCTCCCCTGCAACTCATCATCTCAGCACACACTTTGCCTGCACGCATGGAAACCGCCTCTCTCCACGAATGTCTTCACCTGCTAGGAAACACACGATGTCACTCAGCCAAAGGAGAGCACAGGCCAAGTCAACTGAAGCCCCCATTTTCAAGATTTTGCCCTCTGCTGCTCCACAGCCTCCGGTGGCACACTGCATGTGCGTCACTTCTCGGTAGACGAGGCCGAAATCCGGCCATCCAGGGCCCCAGCCGTCCAGAATCTACGGATGGCGGCATATGGATCACCTCTTTGCCTCGTACAGCAGGGAGGCCTGGGCCCTAGACTGGCTCCGCTAGAGCTCCACGACCTCAGCTATTTTCCCTGACCTTTGGCCTGTGCCCTCGTGAGTGTGTCATCTCTACCTCCACTTCTCTTCCCACCACACTGAATCCGCCACCTGCGGATACCTGAGCGTGGACATCAACATCTATCACTGGCTGCAGTGTCACAGGTCACTAGGTGTCTAGGCTCAGGCTGACCTCGGCTGTCTTCTGCCCAGGCAAGGAACCTAATCCTTCCAAGGAAATCAGGACACGTGCTGACTGGCCGTCATCCTTTCTTTCATCTACACAGCGGTCTAGATGAGGGGAAAGAGGCCAGGTAGGCCAGGTGAGGGCTGAGTGTGGGGCCTAAGGCTTCTTTCCCAATCACCATGGTGACAGCCACCGGAAGGCTGGGCGGAACTTCGGACGGGGACGAGTCACAAACACTCAGCCAATAGGAGAGGTCCAGCCTAACCGGCCAGTTCCGCAGAGCCCTCCATTTTACCCATGGACAGACAACGGCCCCTTGCGTCTTTGGCCACAAAATCCAGGGCACCCAGGGAATAACTTCACAGTAGGCAACCCCTGATGTGAACACGTTCGACACACTGGGACAGCAGGCAGGTACCTCTTTTCCACTTACGCTAGGATATCACTAGGCAAGGCGCCCTTCCTCAGCATCTGTGGCCTCTCACGTATGTGTTCACTCAGAGGAATCTCTTCATTCTACCCCTGAGACACATCACAAGTATGAGGGGCCTGAGAGAGAGCCTAGAGATGGAACGGGGGAGGCTTCTGGCTGTACTGCTTCCCCGTGGGGACAGAATAGCAGGTAGTCTCTCTGGAAGGTCTTAGCTTCTGTTGACTGACACGCGCAATACAGTAGGGGCGGACCCTGGCCAGGGGGAGCTTGTGGGCAGATGCAACCTCTCCGGCGACGAATAATTGCGCTGCTGCTTTGTATGGTGAAAACCTCCCCCCGCCAAGGGGGATGGGTAGAGAACATTGACCCACACCCGCCAGGGGCCTTTCCTGGGACTAAAGATCCCAACGTGGTCTCAACGTCGTCACCCTCTCAACACACACCTTTCCTGCACACGTAATCCTGCCTTTCTCCGTCAGGGCCCTATCCTACCAGGAAAAAAAGCAAGCCGCTCAAAGAGGCCGATGCCAGGGAAATCGAGGAAACACTGCCAGTTTCCAAATTTTTGCTGTCTACACGTCCCCGCCTCCGGTGCAAGGCTGCCTATGTGGCCGGGCTCCGAAGGCAAGGCCGAAATCCTGGCAGCCTGGGCCCCAGCAGTGCAATGGTTGATGGACGTGGGGACACGGATGACCTGTTCGCCACATACAGGAGGGATCCTTGGGCCCTTCACTGGCTCACCACTCAGCTCCACGACGTCCACTACTGGCCCTGGCCTTTGCTTTGGCTGGTGCCCCATTAAACGTGTGCTCCGGAGCGATGTTTCTCCACCCATCACTAGCATTCTGCCACCAGGGGATATGTGAGTGTGGGAGTCACCATTTGTCACTGGCAGCAGTGTCAGAAGTCACTAGACTTCCAGCTACCCGCTGACCTAGGCTGCCTTCTGCCCCAGGCAAGGTCCCGAATCCTTTATCCCAGATGCTGACACCTGGGCACTGGCGGACATTGATTTTTATCAACACAGAGGTCTGAGTGAGGGTCAGAGGGCCAGGTAGGTGAAGTCAAGGCCAGGTGGGCGGGGCTGAGGCTTCTTTGCCATCACCATAGAGACAGTCCCCCCACCGCAAGAGTGGGCGGAGCTTGGGATGGGCCTGGTGACAAGACTGAGCCAATGGCAGAGATCCGGCCCGCCAGGCAGATGACACAGGGCCCTCCATTGGGACCTATGACCCCTAGTGGCCACAGGATTTGAGCACGCCCCGGGAAAGGCTACGCAGGCACAAGGGAGCCCCTGGTGCGGACTGCTTCAGGGCATTGGCAGAGCACGCCAGGTACCTCTTTCCCACTTTCCTGAGGATATCAGTAGGCAAGGCATCCCCACTCAGCATCTCTTGCCTCTCTCTGTCTCTCTCTGCTTGTCTTCGTTCTCTGAAATCTCTTCCTTCTCCCCCTTGTCACTTCACACCTTGGAGTGCCTGACAGAGGGCCTAGAGACCAAAGAGCAAAGGGGGAAGGCCTCTGGCTCTACTGCTTGCCCATGGGGAGAGAAGTTCTGGGAGTCTATCTGGAAGGTCTAGAGAGTAGTGATTGATTGGGGAGCTACATCACGGGCGGACCTGGCCAGGTGAAGCTTGACATCACCGTGGGACCTGGCCAGGTGAAGCTCGCTGACAAGTGGCAGCCTCTCCGGAGACTACTAATTCCGCTCCTAACATTCCATGCAAATAACCGGCTGAGTGCCATGGGCAGAAAACATTGACACATACCTGCCAGAGGCCTATTCTGGGTCTGGAGAGTCCACCCTGGTCTCCCCTGCAACTCATCATCTCAGCACACACTTTGCCTGCACGCATGGAAACCGCCTCTCTCCACGAATGTCTTCACCTGCTAGGAAACACACGATGTCACTCAGCCAAAGGAGAGCACAGGCCAAGTCAACTGAAGCCCCCATTTTCAAGATTTTGCCCTCTGCTGCTCCACAGCCTCCGGTGGCACACTGCATGTGCGTCACTTCTCGGTAGACGAGGCCGAAATCCGGGCATCCAGGGCCCCAGCCGTCCAGAATCTACGGATGGCGGCATATGGATCACCTCTTTGCCTCGTACAGCAGGGAGGCCTGGGCCCTAGACTGGCTCCGCTAGAGCTCCACGACCTCAGCTATTTTCCCTGACCTTTGGCCCGTGCCCTCGTGAGTGTGTCATCTCTACCTCCACTTCTCTTCCCACCACACTGAATCCGCCACCTGCGGATACCTGAGCGTGGACATCAACATCTATCACTGGCTGCAGTGTCACAGGTCACTAGGTGTCTAGGCTCAGGCTGACCTTGGCTGTCTTCTGCCCAGGCAAGGAACCTAATCCTTCCAAGGAAATCAGGACACGTGCTCACTGGCCGACATCCTTTCTTTCATCCACACAGCGGTCTAGATGAGGGGAAAGAGGCCAGGTAGGCCAGGTGAGGGCTGAGTGTGGGGCCTAAGGCTTCTTTCCCAATCACCATGGTGACAGCCACCGGAAGGCTGGGCGGAACTTCGGACGGGGACGAGTCACAAACACTCAGCCAATAGGAGAGGTCCAGCCTAACCGGCCAGTTCCGCAGAGCCCTCCATTTTACCCACGGACAGACAACGCCCCCTTGCGTCTTTGGCCACAAAATCCAGGGCACCCAGGGAATAACTTCACAGTAGGCAACCCCTGATGTGAACACGTTCGACACACTGGGACAGCAGGCAGGTACCTCTTTTCCACTTACGCTAGGATATCACTAGGCAAGGCGCCCTTCCTCAGCATCTGTGGCCTCTCACGTATGTGTTCACTCAGAGGAATCTCTTCATTCTACCCCTGAGACACATCACAAGTATGAGGGGCCTGAGAGAGAGCCTAGAGATGGAACGGGGGAGGCTTCTGGCTGTACTGCTTCCCCGTGGGGACAGAATAGCAGGTAGTCTCTCTGGAAGGTCTTAGCTTCTGTTGACTGACACGCGCAATACAGTAGGGGCGGACCCTGGCCAGGGGGAGCTTGTGGGCAGATGCAACCTCTCCGGCGACGAATAATTGCGCTGCTGCTTTGTATGGTGAAAACCTCCCCCCGCCAAGGGGGATGGGTAGAGAACATTGACCCACACCTGCCAGGGGCCTTTCCTGGGACTAAAGATCCCAACGTGGTCTCAACGTCGTCACCCTCTCAACACACACCTTTCCTGCACACGTAATCCTGCCTTTCTCCGTCAGGACCCTATCCTACCAGGAAAAATGCAAGCCGCTCAAAGAGGCCGATGCCAGGGAAATCGAGGAAACACTGCCAGTTTCCAAATTTTTGCTGTCTACACGTCCCCGCCTCCGGTGCAAGGCTGCCTATGTGGCCGGGCTCCGAAGGCAAGGCCGAAATCCTGGCAGCCTGGGCCCCAGCAGTGCAATGGTTGATGGACGTGGGGACACGGATGACCTGTTCGCCACATACAGGAGGGATCCTTGGGCCCTTCACTGGCTCGCCATTCAGCTCCGCGACGTCCACTACTGGCCCTGGCCTTTGCTTTGGCTGGTGCCCCATTAAACGTGTGCTCCGGAGCGATGTTTCTCCACCCATCACTAGCGTTCTGCCACCAGGGGATATGTGAGTGTGGGAGTCACCATTTGTCACTGGCAGCAGTGTCCCAAGTCACTAGACTTCCAGCTACCCGCTGACCTAGGCTGCCTTCTGCCCCAGGCAAGGTCCCGAATCCTTTATCCCAGATGCTGACACCTGGGCACTGGCGGACATTGATTTTTATCAACACAGAGGTCTGAGTGAGGGTCAGAGGGCCAGGTAGGTGAAGTCAAGGCCAGGTGGGCGGGGCTGAGGCTTCTTTGCCATCACCATAGAGACAGTCCCCCCACCGCAAGAGTGGGCGGAGCTTGGGATGGGCCTGGTGACAAGACTGAGCCAATGGCAGAGATCCGGCCCGCCAGGCAGATGACACAGGGCCCTCCATTGGGACCTATGACCCCTAGTGGCCACAGGATTTGAGCACGCCCCGGGAAAGGCTACGCAGGCACAAGGGAGCCCCTGGTGCGGACTGCTTCAGGGCATTGGCAGAGCACGCCAGGTACCTCTTTCCCACTTTCCTGAGGATATCAGTAGGCAAGGCATCCCCACTCAGCATCTCTTGCCTCTCTCTGTCTCTCTCTGCTTGTCTTCGTTCTCTGAAATCTCTTCCTTCTCCCCCTTGTCACTTCACACCTTGGAGTGCCTGACAGAGGGCCTAGAGACCAAAGAGCAAAGGGGGAAGGCCTCTGGCTCTACTGCTTGCCCATGGGGAGAGAAGTTCTGGGAGTCTATCTGGAAGGTCTAGAGAGTAGTGATTGATTGGGGAGCTACATCACGGGCGGACCTGGCCAGGTGAAGCTTGACATCACCGTGGGACCTGGCCAGGTGAAGCTCGCTGACAAGTGGCAGCCTCTCCGGAGACTACTAATTCCGCTCCTAACATTCTATGCAAATAACCGGCTGAGTGCCATGGGCAGAAAACATTGACACATACCTGCCAGAGGCCTATTCTGGGTCTGGAGAGTCCACCCTGGTCTCCCCTGCAACTCATCATCTCAGCACACACTTTGCCTGCACGCATGGAAACCGCCTCTCTCCACGAATGTCTTCACCTGCTAGGAAACACACGATGTCACTCAGCCAAAGGAGAGCACAGGCCAAGTCAACTGAAGCCCCCATTTTCAAGATTTTGCCCTCTGCTGCTCCACAGCCTCCGGTGGCACACTGCATGTGCGTCACTTCTCGGTAGACGAGGCCGAAATCCGGGCATCCAGGGCCCCAGCCGTCCAGAATCTACGGATGGCGGCATATGGATCACCTCTTTGCCTCGTACAGCAGGGAGGCCTGGGCCCTAGACTGGCTCCGCTAGAGCTCCACGACCTCAGCTATTTTCCCTGACCTTTGGCCTGTGCCCTCGTGAGTGTGTCATCTCTACCTCCACTTCTCTTCCCACCACACTGAATCCGCCACCTGCGGATACCTGAGCGTGGACATCAACATCTATCACTGGCTGCAGTGTCACAGGTCACTAGGTGTCTAGGCTCAGGCTGACCTTGGCTGTCTTCTGCCCAGGCAAGGAACCTAATCCTTCCAAGGAAATCAGGACACGTGCTCACTGGCCGACATCCTTTCTTTCATCCACACAGCGGTCTAGATGAGGGGAAAGAGGCCAGGTAGGCCAGGTGAGGGCTGAGTGTGGGGCCTAAGGCTTCTTTCCCAATCACCATGGTGACAGCCACCGGAAGGCTGGGCGGAACTTCGGACGGGGACGAGTCACAAACACTCAGCCAATAGGAGAGGTCCAGCCTAACCGGCCAGTTCCGCAGAGCCCTCCATTTTACCCATGGACAGACAACGCCCCCTTGCGTCTTTGGCCACAAAATCCAGGGCACCCAGGGAATAACTTCACAGTAGGCAACCCCTGATGTGAACACGTTCGACACACTGGGACAGCAGGCAGGTACCTCTTTTCCACTTACGCTAGGATATCACTAGGCAAGGCGCCCTTCCTCAGCATCTGTGGCCTCTCACGTATGTGTTCACTCAGAGGAATCTCTTCATTCTACCCCTGAGACACATCACAAGTATGAGGGGCCTGAGAGAGAGCCTAGAGATGGAACGGGGGAGGCTTCTGGCTGTACTGCTTCCCCGTGGGGACAGAATAGCAGGTAGTCTCTCTGGAAGGTCTTAGCTTCTGTTGACTGACACGCGCAATACAGTAGGGGCGGACCCTGGCCAGGGGGAGCTTGTGGGCAGATGCAACCTCTCCGGCGACGAATAATTGCGCTGCTGCTTTGTATGGTGAAAACCTCCCCCCGCCAAGGGGGATGGGTAGAGAACATTGACCCACACCCGCCAGGGGCCTTTCCTGGGACTAAAGATCCCAACGTGGTCTCAACGTCGTCACCCTCTCAACACACACCTTTCCTGCACACGTAATCCTGCCTTTCTCCGTCAGGACCCTATCCTACCAGGAAAAATGCAAGCCGCTCAAAGAGGCCGATGCCAGGGAAATCGAGGAAACACTGCCAGTTTCCAAATTTTTGCTGTCTACACGTCCCCGCCTCCGGTGCAAGGCTGCCTATGTGGCCGGGCTCCGAAGGCAAGGCCGAAATCCTGGCAGCCTGGGCCCCAGCAGTGCAATGGTTGATGGACGTGGGGACACGGATGACCTGTTCGCCACATACAGGAGGGATCCTTGGGCCCTTCACTGGCTCGCCACTCAGCTCCGCGACGTCCACTACTGGCCCTGGCCTTTGCTTTGGCTGGTGCCCCATTAAACGTGTGCTCCGGAGCGATGTTTCTCCACCCATCACTAGCGTTCTGCCACCAGGGGATATGTGAGTGTGGGAGTCACCATTTGTCACTGGCAGCAGTGTCCCAAGTCACTAGACTTCCAGCTACCCGCTGACCTAGGCTGCCTTCTGCCCCAGGCAAGGTCCCGAATCCTTTATCCCAGATGCTGACACCTGGGCACTGGCGCGGACATTGATTTTTATCAACACAGAGGTCTGAGTGAGGGTCAGAGGGCCAGGTAGGTGAAGTGAAGGCCAGGTGGGCGGGGCTGAGGCTTCTTTGCCATCACCATAGAGACAGTCCCCCCACCGCAAGAGTGGGCGGAGCTTGGGATGGGCCTGGTGACAAGACTGAGCCAATGGCAGAGATCCGGCCCGCCAGGCAGATGACACAGGGCCCTCCATTGGGACCTATGACCCCTAGTGGCCACAGGATTTGAGCACGCCCCGGGAAAGGCTACGCAGGCACAAGGGAGCCCCTGGTGCGGACTGCTTCAGGGGCATTGGCAGAGCACGCCAGGTACCTCTTTCCCACTTTCCTGAGGATATCAGTAGGCAAGGCATCCCCACTCAGCATCTCTTGCCTCTCTCTGTCTCTCTCTGCTTGTCTTCGTTCTCTGAAATCTCTTCCTTCTCCCCCTTGTCACTTCACACCTTGGAGTGCCTGACAGAGGGCCTAGAGACCAAAGAGCAAAGGGGGAAGGCCTCTGGCTCTACTGCTTGCCCATGGGGAGAGAAGTTCTGGGAGTCTATCTGGGAGGTCTAGAGAGTAGTGATTGATTGGGGAGCTACATCACGGGCGGACCTGGCCAGGTGAAGCTTGACATCACCGTGGGACCTGGCCAGGTGAAGCTCGCTGACAAGTGGCAGCCTCTCCGGAGACTACTAATTCCGCTCCTAACATTCTATGCAAATAACCGGCTGAGTGCCATGGGCAGAAAACATTGACACATACCTGCCAGAGGCCTATTCTGGGTCTGGAGAGTCCACCCTGGTCTCCCCTGCAACTCATCATCTCAGCACACACTTTGCTGCACGCATGGAAACCGCCCTCTCTCCACGAATGTCTTCACCTGCTAGGAAACACACGATGTCACTCAGCCAAAGGAGAGCACAGGCCAAGTCAACTGAAGCCCCCATTTTCAAGATTTTGCCCTCTGCTGCTCCACAGCCTCCGGTGGCACACTGCATGTGCGTCACTTCTCGGTAGACGAGGCCGAAATCCGGGCATCCAGGGCCCCAGCCGTCCAGAATCTACGGATGGCGGCATATGGATCACCTCTTTGCCTCGTACAGCAGGGAGGCCTGGGCCCTAGACTGGCTCCGCTAGAGCTCCACGACCTCAGCTATTTTCCCTGACCTTTGGCCTGTGCCCTCGTGAGTGTGTCATCTCTACTTCCACTTCTCTTCCACCACACTGAATCCGCCACCTGCGGATACCTGAGCGTGGACATCAACATCTATCACTGGCTGCAGTGTCACAGGTCACTAGGTGTCTAGGCTCAGGCTGACCTTGGCTGTCTTCTGCCCAGGCAAGGAACCTAATCCTTCCAAGGAAATGAGGACACGTGCTCACTGGCCGACATCCAATACTATCTCTCTATG
>NW_026975312.1:0-85679 GCF_030014295.1 Loxodonta africana | reverse complement strand
ATAGTGGTTAAGAGTTCGACTGCTAACCAAAAGGCTGGCCATTTGAATCCACCAGGTGCTCCTTAGAAACCCTATGGGGCAGTTCTACTCTGTCCTAAAGGGTAACTCTGAGTTGGAATCAACTTGACGGTGATGGATTTGGTTTTAATCTAAAGCCTGATATATATATATATAACCAAGGTATTGTATTTTAATTTACATGGATTGATTCCTTTCTGTTTGTTCATTCTCCAGCTCTGTCTGGAAACTATTTTGATCCCTGTCAGAGCAGTCAGTAATGGTAGCCAGGCATCATCTGGTTTTACTGGACTAAATCTGGCGGAGGACATGGTAGATATGGTCCATTAGTCCTTTGCACTAATCTTTCCCTTGTATCTTTAGTTTTCTCCATTCTTCCTTGCTCCCAAAGGGATTAGACCAGTAGAGTATCCTACATGGCCGCTCAAAGGCTTTTAAGGCCCCAGACGCTACTCACCAAAGTAGAATGTAGAACATATTCTTTATAAACTGTGTTATGCCAATTTAGGTCCCCACAACCCTTTGGTCCCTCAGAGAGTTTGGATGTGTCTATGGAGCTACCATAACTTTGCTTTGTACAGGTTGTGCTGGCTTCCCCAGTATTGTGTGCTGTCTTACCTTCATCAAAGTTTCCACTTATCTATTGTTTATTAAGTGTTTTTCCATTCCCACCCCTCTTCTCCCTCCTAACCATTTGTCATAGATTGAATTCTGTCCCCACAAAATATGTGTCAGTTTGGTTAGGCCATGATTCCCAGTATTGTGTGGTTGTCCTCCATTGTGTGATTGTAATTTTATATTGAGAGGGTTGGGATGGGATTGTAATACCATCCTTACTCAGGTCATCTCCCTGATCCAAGGTAAAGGGAGATTCCCTGGGGTGTGGCCTACACCACCTTTTGTCTCTCAAGAGATAAAACGAAAAGGAAGCAAGCAGAGTTGGGTGCCTCATACCTCCAGGAATGAAGCACTAGGAGCAGAACACATCTTTTGGACACGGGGTCCCTGCACCTGAGAAGCTCCTTGACCAGGGGAAGATTGAGGACAAGGACCTTCCTCCAGAGCCTGCAGAGAGAGAGAGCCTTCCTCTGGAGCCGATGCCCTGAATTTGGACTTGTAACCTACTAGACTGTGAGAAAATAAATGTCTCTTTGTTAAAGCCATCCACTTGTGGTATCTCTCTTATAGCAGCACTAGATAACTAAAAAAAAAAAAAAAGATAACTAAGACACCATCAAAGGTTGTTTTTTTGTGTGTGTAAACCTTCTCATGAGTTTTTACAGTAATGTCCCATAGGATATTTGTCCTTTTGTGACAGATGTATTTTACTCGGTATAATGTCCTCCAGATTCATCCATGTTATGAGATGCTTCATAGATTCATCATTGTTCTTTATTGTTGCATAATACTCCATCGTGTGTACCACAGCTTTTTTTTTTAATCCATTCATCTGTTGGTCAGCATCTAGGTTGTGTTCCATCTTTTTGTTATTGTGGACAATGCTTCAATGAACATGGGTGTGCATGTCTATTTTATTTCTCTACGATATATTCCTAGGAGTGGGATTTCTGGATCACGTGGTATTTCTATTTCCAGCTTTCTACGGAAGGGCCATATCATTTTCCAAAAAGGTTGTATCATTTTGCATTCCCACCAATGGTGCATAAGATTTCCGATCTCCCCAAAGCCTCTCCAGCATTTGTTATTTCCTATTTTATTGATTCCTGCCAGTAATGCCAGGGTCAGATGGTATCTCATTGGGGTATTGATTTGCATTTTTCGAATGGCTAGAGATAGTGAACATTTCCTCCTGTGTGCTGGACTCTTGAATGTCTTCTTTGATGAATTGTCTGTTTGTTTCCGTTACCCATTTTTTTTTTAATTTTTATTGTGCTTTAAGTGCAAATTTACAAATCAAGTCTGCCTCTCACAGAAAAACTTATATACACCTTGCTACATACTCACAATTGCTCTCCCCCTAAAGAGACAGCCCACTCCCTCTCTCCACTCTTTTTTCGTGTCCGTTTCGCCAGCTTCTAACTCCCTCTACCCTCTCATCTCCCCTCCAGGGAGGAGATGCCAACATAGTCTCAAGGGTCCACCTGATCCAAGAAGCTCACTCCTCACCAGCATCCCTCACCAACCCGATGTCAAGTCCAATCACTGTCTGAAGAGTTGACTTCTGGAATGGTTCCTGTCCTGGGCCAACAGAAGGTCTGGGGGACATGATCACCAGGATCTTTCTAGTCTTAGTCAGACTGTTAAGTCTGGTCTTTTTATAAGAATTTAGGGTCTGCACCCCACTGCTTTCCTGCTCCCTCAGGGGTTCTCTGTTGTGTTCCCTGTCATGGCAGTCATCAGTTGTAGCCGGGCATCATCTAGCTCTTCTGGTCTCAGTCTGATGTGGTCTCTGGTAGATGTGGCCCTTTCTATCTCTTGGGCTCGAAATCACTTTGTGTCCTTGGTGTTCTTCATTTTCCTTTGATCCAGGTGGGTTGAGACCAATTGATGCATCTTAGATGGCTGCTTGCTAGTGTTTAAGACCCCAGAGGCCTCTCTCCAAGATGGGATGCAGAATGTTTTCTTAATAGATTTTATTGTGCCAATTGACTTAGATGTCCCCTGAAACTATGGTCCCTAAACCCCAGCTCCTGCTACTCTAGCCTTGAAAGCATTCAGTTTATTCCAGAAACTTCTTTACTTTTGGTTTAGTCCAGTTGTGCTGACCTTGCCTGTATTGTGTGTTATCTTTCCCATCACATAAAGTAGTTCTTATCTACTATCTAATTAGTAAATACCCCTCTCCCATCCTCCATCCCTCCCCCCTCTTGTAACCATCAAAGAATATTTTCTTCTCTGTTTACACTATTTCTCGAGTTCTTATAATAGTGGTCTTATACAATATTTGTCCTTTTGCAACTGACTAATTTCACTCAGCATAATGCCTTCCAGATTCCTTCATGTATGAAATGTTTCACAGATTCATCACTGTTCTTTATCGATGTGTAGAATTCCATTGTGTGAATATGTCATAATTTATTTATCCATTCATCTGTGGATGGGCACCTTGGTTGCTTCCATCTTTTTGCTATTGTAAACAGTGCTGCAGTGAACATGGGTGTGCATATATCTGTTCATGTAAAAGCTCTTATTTCTCTAGGGTATATTCCAAGGAGTGGGATTGCTGGATCCTATGATAGTTCTGTTTCTAGCTTTTTAAGGAAGCACCAAATGGATTTTCAAAGTAGATGCACCATTTTACATTCCCACCAGTAGTGTATAAGTGTTACAATCTCTCCACAGCCTCTCCAACATTTACTGTTTTGTGTTTTTTGGATTAATGCCAGCCTTGTTGGAGTGAGATGAAATCCCATTGCAGTTCTGATTTGCATTTCTCTAATGGCTAATGATCCTGACCATTTCCTCATGTATCTGTTAGCTACCTGAATGTCTTCTTCAGTGACGTGTCTTTTCATATCTTTTGCCCAATTTTTAATTGGCTTATTTTTCTTTTTGCTGTTGAGTTTTTGAAGTATCATGTAGAGTTTAGAGATCAGGTACTGATCGGAAATGTCATAGCTAAAAACTTTTTCCCAGTCTGTAGGTAATCTTTTTATTCTGTTGATGAAGTCTTTGGATGAGCATAGATTTTTAGAAGCCCCCAGTTATAGAATTTCTCTTTTGCATTGTTAGTAATCTTTCTTATACTATTTATGCCATGTATTAGGGCTCCTAATAATGTCCTTATTTTTCCTTCCATGATCTTTATCGTTTTAGATTTTATATTTAGGTCTTTGATCCATTTTGTGTTCGTTTTTGTGCACAGTGTAAGGTATGGGTCTTGTTTCATTTTTTGCAGATGGATATCCAGTTATGCCAGCATCATTTGTTAAAAAGACTGTCTTTTCCCCATTTAACTGTTTTGGGGCCTTTGTCAAATATCAGCTGCTCATATGTGGATGGATTTATGTCTGGATTCTCATTTCTGTTCCATTGGTCTATGTATCTGTTACTGTATCAGTACCAGGCTGTTCTGACTATTGTGGCGGTATAATAGGTTCTTTTTATTTTAATTTAAAATCAGGTAGAGTGAGGCCTCCCAATTTGTTCTTCTTTTTCAGTAATGCTTTACTTCTCTGGGGCCTTTTTCCGTTCCATATGAAGTTGGTGATTTGTTTCTCCATCTCATTAAAAAATGCTGTTGAAATTTGGATTAGAATTGCACTGTATCTATAGATCCCTTTTGGTAGAATAAACATTTTTACAATATTAAGTCTTCCTACCTATGAGCAAGGTTTGTTTTCCAGTTATGTAGGTCTCTTTTGTTTTCTTGCATAAGTGTCTTGTACTTTTCTTTGTATAAGTTTTCTACATCTCCGGTAAGATTTATTCCTAAGTATTTTATCTTCTTGGGTATAAATGGTATAAAAATGGTACTGTAAATGGTATTGATTTGGTGATTTCCTCTTTGATGTTGTTTTTGTTGGTGTAGAGGAATCCAACCGATTTTTATATGTTTAGCTTGTATCCTGATACTCTGCTGAACTCTTCTATTAGTGTTGGTAGATTTCTTGAGGATACCTTCAGGTTTTCTGTGTAATAGAGATAATTTTACTTCTTCCTTGACAATCTGGATGCCCTTTATTTCTTTATCTAGCCTAATTGCTCTGGCTAGGACCTCCAGCACAACGTTGAATAAGAGTGGTGATAAAGGGCATCCTTGTCTGGCTCCCAGTCTCAAGGGGAATGCTTTCAGGCTCTCTCCATTTAGGATGATGTTGGCTGTTGGCTTTGTATAAATGCCTTTTATTATGTTGAGGAATTTTCCTTCTATTCCTATTTTGCTGAAAGTTTTTATCATGAATGGGTGTTGAACTTTGTCAAATGCCTTTTCTCCACCAATTGATAAAATCATGTGATTCTTGTCTTTTATTTATGTGGTGGCTTACATTAATTGTTTTTCTAATGTTGAAACATCCCTGCATACCTGATATGAATCCCACTTGGTCATGGTGAATTATTTTTTTGATATGTTGTTGAATTTTATTGGCTAGAATTTTGTTGAGGATTTTTGTGTCTACTTTCATGAGGGATATAGGTCTGTAATTTTCTTTTTTTGTGGTGTCTTTACCTGGTTTTGGTATCAGGGATATGGTGGCTTCATAGAGTGAGTTTGGTAGTATTCTGTCCTTTTCTATGCTCTGAAATTCCTTAGAAGTAGTGGCGCTAACTCTTCTCCAAAAGTTTGGTATAACTCTGCAGTGAAGCTGTCTGGGCCAGGGCTTTATTTTATTGGGAGTTTTCTGATTAACTTTTCAATCTCTTTTTTTGTTATGGGTCTATTTACTTGTTCTACATCTGTTTGTGTTAGTTTAGGTAGGTAGTGTGTTTCTAGGAATTCATCCATTTCTTCTAGGTTTTCAAATTTTTTAGAGTACAGTTTTCATAGTAAACCGACATGATTCTTTTAATTTCATGTTGGTCTTTCGTAATATCTCCCGTCTCATTTCTTATTTGGTTTATTTGCTTCCTGCTCTGTTTTTCTTTTGTCAGTTTGGCCAATGGTTTACCAATTTTGTTGATTTTTTTGCAAAGAACTAGCTTTTGGTCTTGTTAATTCTTTCAATTGTTTTTCTGTTTTCTATTTTATTTAGTCTGCTCTAATTTTCCTTCTGGTGCCTGAGGGTTTCTTTTCTTGCTCTCTTTCTATTTGTTCAAGTTGTAGGGATAATTCTTTGATTTTGACCCTTTCTTCTTTTTCTCTGTTTGCATTTATTGATATAAATTGACCTCTGAGCACTGCTTTCGCTGTGTCCCAAAGGTTCTGATAGAAGTATTTTCATTCTCATTGGATTCTAGGAATTTCTTTATTCCACCCTTAATGTCTTCTATAATCCAGTCTTTTTTAGCAGGGTATTGTTCGGCTTACAAGTGTTTGATTTCTTTTCCCTGCTTTTTCTGTTATTGATTTCCACTTTTGTGGTCAGAGAAGATGCCTTGTAATATTTCAACGTTTTGCTTTCTGCTAAGGCTTGCTTTATGACCTAATACGTGGTCTATTCTACAGAATGTTCCATGTGCACTAGAAAAGAAAGTATACTTGGTTTCTGTTGGGTGGAGTGTTCTGTATATGTCTATGAGGTCAAGTTGGTTGATCGTGGCATTTAGATCTTCCGTGTCTTTATTGAGCTTCTTTCTGGATGTCCTGTCCTTCACTGAAAGTGGTGTGTTGAAGTCTCCTACAATAATTGTGGAGCTATCTCACTTTTCAATGCTGATAGAGTTTGTTTTATATATCTTGCAGCCCTGTTATTGGGTGCATAAATACTTAATATGGTTTTATTTTCTTGGTGTATTGTCCCTTTAATCATTATTATATAGTGTCCTTCCTTATCATTTGTGGTGGATTTAACTTTAAAGTCTATTTTGTGAGAAATTAGTATTGCCACTCATGCTCTTTTTTGATTGTTGTTTGCTTGATATATTTTTTCCATCCTTTGAGTTTTACTTTGTTTGTGTCTCTAAGTCTAAGGTGTATCTCTTGTAGGCAGCATAAAGATGGGTCTTGTCTTTTAATCCATTCTGCCACTCTCAGTCTCTTTTTTGGTGCATTTAGTCCATTTACATTCAGTGTAATTACGGATAGGTCTGAATTTAGTGGTATCATTTTGATGTCTTTTTTGTGTGTAGTTGACAGTTTCTTTTTCCCACTTAATTTATATATTGTCTTTATATATTGTCCTTTCCTCATATTCGTTGTTATTGACTTTGTTTCTGCTGAGTCTCTATTTATTTTTTATTTTTTTTATTTTGATGAGTAGGATAGTTTGTCTCCTCTGTTGGTTTGGTTTTTGGTGCTTACCTTATTATTTACCCTTATTTTTCTAAATTTAAACCTAACTTTTATTTCTTTGTGTCGCTGTATCTTCCTCTGCACATGGAAGATTTGTGGTTACATTTCTCTGTCCCTCTTTATTGTCTTCTTTTATGTAATAACATCAATGTTACCCTGTTTTGAGCTTTTTTTAAAATAATATTGCTTTTTTTTTTTTATTTCTGTGTCTGGGTTGACTTCTGATTGCTCTGCCCATTGTTCTAGTTTTGGGTTGGTACCTGATATTGATTTTCTAACCAAAGAACTCCTTTTAGCATTTCTTGTAGTTTTGGTTTGGCTTTGATGAATTCCCTAAACTTCTGTGTATCTGGAATAGTCCTAATTTCACCTTCATATTTAAGAGACAGTTCTGCTGGATATGTGATTCTTGGCAGGCAATTTTTTTTCCGTGAATTTTTTAAATAAGCCATCACACTGCCTTCTTGCCTGCATGGTTTCTGCCGAGTAGACCGAGGTTATTCTTACTGGCTCTCCTTTGTAGGTGACTTTTTGTTTATCCCTCACTGCTCTTAAAATTCTCTCTTATCTTTGGTTTTGGCAAGTTTGATTATAACATGTCTTTGTGACTTTCTTTTTACATGTACCTTATGTTGAGTTCGATGATCATCTTTGATAGATATCTTCTCATCTTTCACAATATCAGGGAAGTTTTCTGCCAAAAAATCTTCAACAGTTCTCTCTGTATTTTCTGTTATCCCTCCCTGTTCTGGTACTGCAATCACTCATACATTATTTCTGTGGATGGAGTCCCACATGATTTTTAAGTTTTCTTCACTTTTTAAAAATTCTTTTATCTGATTTTTCTTCAAATATATTAGTGCCAAGTGATTTACCTTCAAGTTCAGAAGTCCTGGCTCCTACTTGCTCAATTCTGCTTGTCTGACTTTCTATAAAAAAAAAATAAACTATGGAGTTTTCTAATTCTGTAATTTTATTGTTAATCTGAACTTCTGATTGCTGTCTATGGATTTTTCCAGCTTATCAAACTTTTCATTATGGTCCTGAATAATCTTTCTAATTTCTTCATTTGTGCTGTTCTTCTCTGGTTCAGGAGGTGTGAGTAGGCTATGTGGCTGGCTGCCTCTCCCTGAGGAAACTGCGGCCAAACACTAGTATCAGCCCACCCCGCGGCCTTGGGAATGGTGCCTGAAGGATCCCCGTGATTCAGGTCCGGTAACACCTCTCCGCTTCTGAACGGTCTCTTCCTTCCCCTGCCTCTCAGTTCATTTTTTAAGCTTGCCTTTGAAGCTCAGGGCTCCCAGTTTGTCACAAATGTACACATTTCATTTGTTTTTTTCAGGTCTTTGTTGTAAAGAGGGCTCGCCCGAAGCATCTGTCTATTTTGCCATCTTGGCTCCACCTCTCAAGGCTGTAAATCTTTATGGGAGCAAACCGTCACATTTTTCTCCTGCAAACACATCACAGACATTCCAAAAATAGAGGAGAGAAGGAAAGGTGCAGAAGAAAAAATAAAGCCGGACACTATCCAAATTTGATGAAAGACATAAACATGCAGCACACTGGCCTTGGCTCAAACCCCTGAGTTGCCAGGGTTTGAAGAGCAACTACAGGGCAATCCCCAAAGCCCAAGTCCTTTCAGTTCTCTACTTCTATCAGGTTTGGTATTGGCCAATGGCCAAAGCAGTCATAAGTTCTGTTGCAATTCAAGAGGCTACTAGACTTCTGTTTTCAATGAAAGCAGCTTCCAGGTCATTTTCCAAAAGCATGGAAAAGAAACAGGAAAAAGATGTCACCATACTGTATTCAGGTACAATAAGTAAATGCACTCAAGTGTTTTCTGAACTATGGCAAGGCATTTCTTGAGTACAAGAATTTCCCAGAGTAGAACGTAGTTCTGTTGTACATAGGGTCACTATGAGTCAGAATTGACTCAATGGCACCTAAAGACAACAGCATCAGGGAGTAGGATATTCTGCCAGGAATAGTGTCAAGAAAGGCTTCAACCAAGAAGTGAAACATTAAATGGGCATGGATACCAAGACAGCAAGAACAAGTGCCCATTTTTACAATCAATCACAAGGAATAAATACAATCAAGTGTGTTCTCAGCTATGGCAAATTGTTTCCAAAACATAATGGAGTACACAGCAGGAAGTAAGGAGTTATACCAGTAGTAGGGTCAGAGAAGAGTTTACCAGGAAGTGATGCTGAACCAAATGTGGAAATACCGGTAGGTGGTTAAGAAGTAGGAAATGGCCCAATATATTCAGGAAACCCCAAGTATTCTCCTGAGGCCACAGTGCAAGGTGATGGTATCATGAATGTAAAAATTATGAGGCGATAGGGTGAATCTATTGGGGCATTTTTGCTCCATTTCTGAGCAAGAAAGATCTTCTTTTGCCCTTTTGTGTTTCGAGATGCTTGTCCCAGTTCTACCCTCTGCAGTCACACAAAGCAAACCGCCTCTTCTCCTCATCTGAGAGCTTTCGTTTTCCTCCAAGTTATCAGATTCCCTTCTGTCCACCAGCAAAAATTTCTAAAACCCCTTCTCAAATGGTTTCAACAATTTTACTGGTTACTTTTCTAAATAGCCCTCTAGAACAAAATCAAACGTGCAGTCCAGCAGAGAACAGTGGGCTTTTTCCTGAGGGCTCTGCTAGGCCTCCCATGTAGGTTGACCATGGAGGTCCTTATACTCATTGCTTTTCTTTGAGGCCATAATGCTAACCCTGTTCCAGAAGGTCCAAGAGAAAGCATGGGAAGGTGGTATGTGTACCATATTCTGGGGCTCAGAGCCAGGAAGGTCAAAGAATTTGGGTCAACAGTCTACCCATGAATGATGGTACCTTTAGGCACCACATCAAAGAGTTCTATTCTGCGCTGATTTTCGATAAAGGATGGGTCTTTTGGGGGACTCATCATTCATCACTCATTGATCCAACTAACATATGTCAAGTATCTACTATGTGTCAGGTACTATCCTACTTTCTGGGACTACATATATAAGGCAGACCTTGTGTTTGCCCCCAAGTTGCTTATAATCATTTTAAAGAAGATAGATTTTTAAATGAGGATCTCACATGAATATCTGGGTGGTGAGGGGAGTGTTATCATGTAGGGATTATAGAGTGATCTGATACTTAGAGCAGGAATATCAAGTAGTTTAGGCAGACTCAGCAAGCTGTGACATGAAATATAACAATGTTGTTGTTGTTGTTATGTGCTATTAACTCAATTCCAACTCCTACTAATCCCATGTAATAGAGTAGAACAGTCCCATAGGGTTTCCAAGGCTGTAATCTTTATAAGAGCAAATAGCCAGCTCTTTCTCCCCTTTTTCGTTAGTAGCCAACACTTAACAATTGTACCACCAGGGCTCCTCTAACAGTGAACATTCATATAATCTTAGTCTGTAGCAGTCACTGTTGTTAAAGGTGGCATCCTCTCAACAACCCTATGAGAAGGATAGAGTTCTCTTAATCTGACAGGTGATGGGAGTGAGGCATAGAGAGTTTCAATGCCTCATTCAAGGTCATATGGCAGGTATGTAGAAACACTGGGACTCAAGCCCAGGAGTTTGGCTGGGGCCTGCTGTCTTCACCATCATGGTTCACCATGGAGAAGAAGGGAGGGGAGAGAATATCTTCTAGCCAAAGGAAACAACCTATGTGAAGCCTCAGCTACAAAGGAAGCCTGAGAGGGCTTCAGAGTGGACATGTGTTTCTAGGACTGGAGCAAAGTGGATCAAACAGTGTCAGAGGAGTGGCTTGGGGGAAACAATGGCCATTACACTGTTATTATTCCGTGGTCTCTCAAGTCACCCCAACAGATGTTAACCTTTTTAAGGGCAGAGGAAAGGTTCAATTCATTCTTTCTATATTATTTCCCTTATAACAACTTCCTAACCCCTGCCAGAAGAGTTGCCACATTTTTCTTGTTGCCATGTTTGGATTCAAAATGGGCCCTCAGAACTGAGAGATGTCAACAATGATGTCACACAAGGGTTACTAGAATCCTCGGTGTTCACTCAGATTCCAGTGGCTTTTTGGAGAGGTTGTTGATCTGAGATCTTCTGTGGGAGAGCGACTTAAACTACCAGTTCACAGACAGTGTTTCCTAAATTAGCATTGTCGAGCTAGGGAGAGTTTGGGACATCATCTCTAACTGGCAGGAGGGAAAAAACTCCTTCAGAAGGCCGTTCTTTTTGTCTCATCTTCACCCAGCCAGGATGGAGCGGCAGAATGCAATGAGGAGGACTTTCTCTAAGAATTGAGGTAAGAGCATGAGGAAAATGCTTCCTGATCAATTACAGCTGGCAGTGAGGGGTTGTATTTCCCTGAAAAAGAGGACTACAAGGAGAGAAGATGAAACCTGTGCTGTGGGATGACCGGGCTCACTGAGGTTTTTGCTGAGAAAGTACTTCCTGCCATTCTGTAGACAACTAAGCAAAGTAGGTGATGTGAAAGAATAAATGGGTTAATTATAAAATTCTACTGCAACCTGAGGGTTTTTCAGAGTAGGGAGGAGAAGACACTCAATGTTTTAGGCATGATATTCCTGCTTCTATCTCTGGGATTGAAGGAGGCAAGTGGTCACCTAGGGCAGTGGGTGAAGGGCCAGGAAGAACGGTGGTTATGGAGACTTGTACTTATTTTTAATATGTTCTAATGAGATTGAATTGACAAGTCATGTGATGAATTAAAAGAAATAAAATTATTTGAGGAGTTTGGGGAGTGGGTGGTGTGAGAGAACACAGTACCCCACGCTGACCCAGAGTTCCCGGTCGCTGTGAGCCCCAACAGTTCCCAGCCTGGACTCAGGCAGCAGAAGGTCTGGGCACGACTTGCTGCCTGAGCTTCAGGGACTTGCCCTTTTCCTCCAAGTTCTAAAGTTCTATTTAGACTTGAAGTTTTAAAATTTTACCACACTGAACCTGAGCTTGTGCTGTACTTCCTGGTGGCGCACCCTGATCCTGTATCCTCTTCCACCACCCACCCCTTTTTCTTCTCTGCTTTTCTCCTGTGTTGCCCCACAGTGGCTGAGCCCTGCTTTCTGCTCCCTCCTTGGTCTCTGTATCTCTCTAACATACTCCTGGGAGGTCCCTCCTCTCTATCCTGTATCTCACCATGGAGTTTTCTGTCCATCCAACTCACACAACCTACCTCCAAATCTTTTTTCATTCTGAACTCTCTAGTCCTTCCCTCAGATACAGAAAAACCTACAGACCTTTAGGCTGACAGGGATGATCCACCCAGACACACCTAGGTGAGGTGGTTGTATTTGACCACCGATGTCTCTGGAATCAGGACTCTCAGATACATACAGTCATCTGTTTTCTGCCTGAGGACCTTGAAGCGGTTCATCTAAGATGGACCTGTAGAGGGGACTTCTGTTTACAGAAAGACAAGTTTAACCCTCTACTATTGCTTGTTTAGGAAGGGTACAAGGAAGAGGTATACATGTAAGACTTTAACAAAGTATACAAATTTTCTTTCTCTTTAAGTACAGTGCCTCTATAAAAAGTCCTCCCTTTAAAGAGAGTTAAGAGATGAGACTTTCTCCTGTTTGAGTGTTTACTTGCTAAATATGCTAAGAAAATCACCGTTTTAGAAGAAATCTTTAGAAGTTTCAGACAATTAAAAAGGTTCACGGAAATGAGGACATTTACATGTTCCAAAGAAGGGAATTCACTTGGCATTCAACATATCAATGCCATGAAAAAATTAATTTGAAGATTCTTTATTTACAAATATGATACCCTGCAATACTATCTTCAAAGGGCATAAGCTCTCGTTACAAGGTACTACTATCACTAGTAAGGGACCTTCGGTGGCACAAAGTGTTTGCGCTCTACAAATAAACGAAAGGTTAGTGGTTCCAGCTCACACAGGTGCGTCCTGAAAGAGAGGCCTTGCTTCTGCTTTCATAATGATTGCAGCCAAGAGCACCCTATGGAGTGCAGCTGTACCCTGTACACATGGTATAGCCATGAGTCAGAATCCACTGCTTGGAAATGGCTACCGTCAGTAGTACCATTTTGCAGAGATTTTATTGTTCACAGCAATGCCCCCAAAAGGGTGGTAGGTTCTGTGAAAAAGAAAGAAGGGATGAGGTCTGCAGAGGTGGAGGATGCTGGTGATGGAGAGGCCTCCAGGGATTCCTGAGACCAGAGCCTTGGGCTCCTATATGAAGATCAGGGCCATGAGAGCTCATGTAAATTAACTATTCTCAGAGGTCTCTATCCGAGAGGAAAATGCCCAAGAGTCCACAACATCTCAAGCAAAAAGTCCAAGCTCTAGGCCCAGGGAGACTCCACAACCATCAGAGAGGTCTTTTCCCTCAGCTTCCACTGAGCAGACATCTCATTCATCCAGCTAAGGGGCTGCTCCAGAGAAGCGATGGGTCAGGTGTGCATATTTCACCCAGGTGTGCTCGGTCAAGGGAGTGGCTGTTGCCTGGCAGACCAAAACCTCCTTTGCCCCCATGGGCAAGATGCCCCAGGTCTTTGAGGCTGAGCTCTCTGGGGAGAGCACCATTGGCTCTGTCCTCAGTCTGGCCAACACTGAGTCCCTGGTCAGCACTCTGGGGCCCCGGCGGGAGGGGCCCCAGGCCAGCACAACAGTGCCCAGTGTCTGAGGAGAGGAGCATGGGGAGAGCCCCTGCGCAGCCACCCCGGAGTGGCTAGTGACCCATGAGCTCCGCTTCCGCCGCTTGGCCTGCTGCCTTGTGTTCAAGTCTCAGGAGGCCCTGGTGGCTCACAGGGAGCATGACCCAGGGCTTCAGCTGCCAGGTCTTCTGTGAAGGGCTGCTGGAGAAGCAAGTGCCATGCTTAGCCCAGTTCAGGCCTGGAGGCTGCCACCAGCTGGCCAGGTGCCAGCTGATGGCCTCCAAGAAGAGGGAGGTGAGGGAGAAGAGCATGGTCTGCAGGAGCTGGAGGAGCAGCTGGAGAGGCAGAGAGAGGAGCTGAAGAGGCTGAGGCACCAGCTGGTGGGGTTGCAGAGGTGGGGGCCAGGCTGCAGAGGGTGGGGGCACAGCAGCAAAGCCAGAGAAGAAATAGTCTGAAGACCTGCTAGCACCCTGGGCCTGGGAGGAGCAGGGCATTTGTGCTGGGAAATGTGGGTCCTGTCACCAGCTGCTACCCAAAACATATGTGGTTTGAATCTACCCAGCGGCCCACGGAAGAAAAACCTAGCCATCTACTTCTGTACTATCACAGTCATTGAAAACTCTATAGAGTGCAATTCTACCCTGAAACAACTGGGTTCACCATGCGTTGAAATCAACAACAGAACCGTAGGTTTTTGTTCTGTTAAGGCCTTTATTCAGGCTGCTTTAACCCACTTGCTCTGTAAGAACCTCTCCTCCTGGCCCTGTGTCCCCACCCACCTACTCCAAGTGCACGGAGAGCTGCAATCCTAGGGGGACCTGGATGGAAGGAGCCCCAGGACAGCTGACTTCAGACACCAGGTCTGCTCAGAGGTTCCCCTGGCCCAGGAGAGTAGAGGACAGGCCTCATCTGGATGGTGAGGTCTTGGAACCCTGAGAACGAGCACAGCATAAGTAGGGGGAGAGAAATGGGATTTCAGTGGGACTTGGGATGCTGCTCTAAGGGAGCTCCAAGGGAGGTGTGCTGGTGAAGGGGGTGTCTCTGAGTTCTTTGCATATAAAGAACCAGAGAGAAGGCAGGCTGTGAGGAAACCTAACTATAGGTGAGCAGTGGGCATAAAGCCCTAACCAAGGACTCTGGGTCGCTTCTCAACATCCTCCAAGCAGAGAAAGCAGGAAGTCCTGGTTAGAAAAAGAGGAATAGGTGGTGAAATAAAGAGCTCACCCCATTCAAGTCTACTGCCCTCACTGGGGGAGTTTGGGTTTATTGCTGTGATTTAGTGTTGTTGCCTCTTTGGAGGATTGGGAGGTGGTTTAGGAAAACTCTCCTGGGTGTCACCCTTTTCTGCATAACACTAGATCTAGTAGTGTCTGCATAACTCATGCAAAGGATGAGTTCCTAGGATGTAAGGGAACTTTTTTTTCTTTTAAAAAAGCTTTTTCTGTTTGATTTTGCACATATCAATAACACTAGCTTGTTCTTTCTTTTTTTCTGTGGTATAATTTGGCCGATCCTGAGTTCAGAGAACTGGAAGAAAAAGACTGGGCTGGAACTATAGGAACAAAGGCAGACGAGGCCTCTTAACCCTGGGAGAACACAGATGGTTACAGGTGAGGCCAGCAAGGGGCAGATTCAGGCCCAGACTGTATAATGAGCAGAAAAGCCCAACTCTTAGACACATCATCAAGTCCCAGGACCTGGGAAGCCCTGGAGATGCCAGGGGCATGTCAATCCTCCTGGGAGATAAGACCCCAAATGGCACAGGGAAGCCTTCAGGGGCAAGGAAGGGAGGGCAGGGCCTCCAGGACGGGCATCTCCATCCACAGGCTGCCCTATATATATTTCTCAGTGACAGTAATGGCTTCTGTGAGGGATGGGGTCAGAGGCAGACAGAAGCGAGAGCTTTGAAACGGAGTTAATTCTGCCAGTACCTGAAGGTGAAAAAGGAAAGCCTGTGATTCTCAGAGGTACAGAACTATGAGGGGGCTGACGTATACAAGGTGGGCAGAGGTGTTTGGAGAGGTCCATCTGTCCAAAGACTTATGACCATAGTCTTCATTATCCTAAAAACAGCAATTTCCCAGTTAACTTCCTCTACGTTTAAACCAAACCCAAACCCATTGCCACTGAGTCCTGATAAAAGGCCTGGAGTGCGCAAGGGTGGTTTTTTCAGTAGAGCAATGAGGGAAGGAAGGTGGTAACAGCATACCAGACAAAGAGACTCTTCTTTGTGCCTTGTTATACTCAGTTGCACATGGTGTCCAGCGGTCATCTTTGCGTATACACATGTACATGCATTAAGGGTAACTATATTGAGCCTCACGGAATTCTTTTTGGTCCTTTCTAGGGATAGAGATCCGAACAGGTCACTGGCTCCATATACCAAACATGAAATCTGCAGAGTCTGACTTTTATACAGTCTGTGCTTGTGTTCTCTATCCAGGGATTAAAATCTTTGATCTGACATTAAAGATTGTTCTTTTCCCTATAAGAAAAAGAGGAAGACCCTCAACAAAATGGATTGACACAGTGGCTGCAACAATGGGATCAAACATGGCAACAATTGTCAGGGTGGCGCAGGATGGGGTAGTATTTCCTACTGTTGTATATAAGGTCATTATGAGTCGGAACCAACCTGATGGCACCTAACAACAACATTAAAAAAAAGTTTTAAAAATATATCTGTCATATTTTACAACTTGCAAATATCTTATAATCTTATTATGACATACGTAGCAGTACAAATTTGTAAAGAAGTTATAACACAAACCATCCCTACACAGGTATTTTGCTCCTGCTCCCCCAAGGTGTCCAGTGTTCAAAGACACATGAGTGTCCTTCCTTACATTTCTCTTTTCTGGGAGACATGTTACAGTTGTACGTATCCATGTAGATCTATTTGCATGTTTACTGTTACAGAACCTTTCACACAGTCTACCCACATTACTCCTTGCCCCTTTTTTCACTTAACATATGGCACTAATGCTATCTGTTTGGTTCTTCTAATTTTTTAACTCATATTTATACACAAAGAACGTAAATAAATGGCAGCAATGATGGTGTGCAACCTATACACTTTCATATAATTCTACAGAAATGAAAACACATACCATGTATGGTGGTTAAGCATAGTCATTTCAGTATGTTCTAGCTCCCCACCCCTTGTCCCTTCCCATAACTGAATCCAAGATAGTTCATATCAACAATCAGGTAAATGTTCTATCTTATTATTCTTGCTTAAACTGTCATATTCACACATGCAAACAAGCGCATCTACTCATTTATGCACATATATATACTCGTACCCAAATATATTCGGTTATTATTGTTTTACCCATATGGGCTCACTTTATATATATACTTCTCTGTATCTTGCTTTTTTTCTTCAATAATACTTCACAGTAATTTTACTTACTAATCTTCTATAGCTCTATTTCATTCTAATGACAACTATGTATTATTGTATGATATGGTTGTTATATTATTATTCTAATATTATTAGAATATTTGAATATAATATATTAAAATTTTATTATAATATCACATCATCAATGGACACTAATTTTATTTTTCCTTTTTTGTCATTAATAATGACCATCCTTTGTATATACTACGTGGAGCCCTGGTGGCATAGTGCTTAAGAGCCCAGCTTCTAACCAAAAGGTGGCAGTTTGAATCCACCAGCTGCTTCTTGGAAACTGTATGAGGCAGTTCTACTGTGTCCTTAGGGTTGCTATATACTATAAGATTTGCGTCTGTGGGGTAGATTCTAATGAGTGAGGTTTCCAGTTCAAAGAATGTTTTAAAAGCTTAGAGCCCTGTCTATGTCTTTCCCCTAAAAGGCTATAATAACACACCTGTCTTTGTCATCTAGTGCTGCTATAACAGACATACCACAAGTGGATAGCTTTAACAAAGAGAAATTTATTCTGTCACTGTCTAGTAGGCTACAAGTCCAAATTCAGGGTAGCTTTCTATCTCTGTTAGCTCTGGAGGAAGGTCCTTGTCATCAGTCTTTTCTTAGCCTGGGAGCTTCTCAGTGCAGGAACCTCAGGTCCAATTGCTTCCCTTTCCTTTTATCTCTTTTAAGGTAAAAGGTGATGCAGGCCACACCACAGGAAAACTCGCTTTACATTGGATCATAGTAACGGTGTTAGGATCCCACCCTAATCCTCTTTAACATAAAATTACAATCACAAATGGAGGACAATTACACAATACTGGGAATCACAGCCCAGACAAATTGATATACACAGTTTTGAGGGGACATAATTCAATCCATGACAGCACCTTCCAGCCACGTCTGAGGGCATCCTTCTTCCCACAGCCCACCCAGCCATAAGTGGTGTTGATTTTTAAATTGTGCCAGTATCACTGGGATTTTGATTGATATTTTCTTAACTATCATTGTTTTTGAAACTTTGATTATGTTTATTGGGTGTTTGGATTTTTTTCTGAATGGTCGGTTAATTGCTCATTACCAACAGTTCTGATGAGGGCCACAATACACAGACCCCGAAAAAATGGGAGAAAAGCAAAGAACAGAACTCAGATTATTGAAAAGTCCAGACTTACTTGATGAGTTGAGACTAGAGGATTCCTTGAGATTATCGCCCTGAGAAACTCTTTAAACCTTGTACTGAAACTATCCTCTGAGGCCATCTTTTAGCAAAATAGCAGATTGGCACACAAAATAAAGGGTATTATCCATCAGTATGGCACTCCATTAAAAAACCATTATATGAGGCCAAAATGTCAACCATTACTCTAAAGCAAAGGTGAGAACATAAGGGGGCAGGGAAACTAGAGTACTGGAAATGGAACAACCAGAACACAATTAAAGACACTGTTGACCACATTGTGAAAAATCTGAACGATTTTTGTGGAAATTGTCAGATGGGAACCTAATTTGCTGAGTAAAGTTTCACCAAAAACAAAACATTATTTAAAAAAATCATTGCTCATTTTCCAAGTACCAAATTTTTGCGTCTGCTTCATTTAAAGTAGGAGTAGTTATTAGTCCTTTGTCATCTACACTTCAAATTTTTTAATCTTTTGCTTATCTTTTTTTTTGCAAGCTCTTTTCCCTTCTTCAATAATTGAAATATTTTATGCTCAATTACATCTACCTTTTCTCTTATAATTTCTGGATTTCCTATATAGGTTAAGAAAATCTTACATGTAACTTCCTAATTTTCTATTAAGATTGTTGTTGATTTATATATTACATTTGTAAATCTATGTGGTATTTTGGTACACTTTTCTATAAGGACAATCGGTTGAGTCAGCACCATTTATTATATAAATCATAATTTTCCCTGGTTGAAATATCAACTCTGTCTTCGTGGTTATTAGGATCTCCCTATGGATTTTCTATTTTGTTCCATTGGTGTATTTCTCAGTTCCTAGTTTTTTTTTTAGTATAAACCCTGGTGGCGCAGTGGTTAAGAGCTATGGCTGCTAACCAAAAGGTTGGCAGTTCGAATCCACCAGGCGCTCCTTGGAAACTCTATGGGGCAGTTCTACCCTGTCCTATAGGGTTGCTATGAGTCAGAATCGACTTGACAGCAATGGGTTTGGTTTTTTGTTTAGTATAACGTATTAATTTGTTCTATTCAATGAAAGAAGGCTGCACTTACTATCCTTTTTCATATTTTGGTTGTCTATCGTATAAGGACCCCTGGTGGTACAATAGTTAAGCACTTGGCTGCTAACCGAAAGGTTGACAGTTCGAACACACCCAGCAGCTCTACAAGAGAAAGACGTGGGGATCTGCTTCTGTAAAGATTACAGCCCCTTCCCTCCCCCCTACCCCCCCAAAAAACCTAAGCGGCACTTCTACTCTGTATTCAGTTCAACAGACAACTATTTTGATATTCTAATGGAAATCGCATTATATACATATCTTAGTTTTGAAACACTTGACTTTTGTTTTACAAGTCTTCACGTTCGGGAGAACAGGCATTTTTTTCATATTCAATCAGGTTTTGTTTTATTTACTTCAGTAGATTATTTTCTTCATATAGATCTCCTACCGTTTCTATCAAAACATTTCCCTAAGTATCTTATTGTTTTTGACACTATTTGGTACAATCAAATAGCAGAGGAAAGAGAATGGTCTATCCTTCCCATTTCCATTTTTTTGGGTGCTTATTTCTGGTCAGAAATATAGCACTGATTTTGGTATATATGTCCTGTATCCTGCCACTTTATCAGCAATTTTATATTCGTCCTCTAGGTTTGCAATTATATCAGCATTAAAAAAGTTTTAAAATCTTTTAATAGTTACCCTCGTTATTTAAAATTTCTGGCTTATTCATACATCAAAACTATATTCTGGGATAGAAGTAATTATAGCTATCTTTGTTTAGTTGCAAACTTTATCAAAATGAATGGACTGTTTTGTAGTTTATCCCACATCTGCTAAGTTTTGGGATAATTCATTGTGCACCAGTAGATAACAAACACATTGACCTTGCCGACCATGATTGCATTTAGGTTCGTGGACAAGTTGAGGAGAGTTTCATCTTCACCTATTCTTTGATGGATCCTGTCTAAGGCCAAAATTACCTGTTCTTCGCATGTTTCATGAAATCTGCTGAGAGTCATCCAGGCCTGTTATTTTCTTTGCAGGAAGATTTTTAACTCTAATCCATTTTCGACTCAACGGCAGCAGGCGAGTAAAACAATCCATTTTGCTTCATGGAATCTTCTGGCAATAATTTATTAGACAAGTTTCCAATGTGTGCTCTAGGCTGCTGGAAAGCCATCTTTAAAGATTATGTGGATATTCACTCTTTTCAGCCTTATCCAAACTCTTAATCAATCCCAGATTCTCCCCATTTCCACAAAGGTTCTTTCCTGCATCCACTCCTGGTACCAGTTCCCTCATCTCAGACTTTGTATTTTCTGAAAAGAAATGAACAGTGTGCTATCCAAGCAGTGTCGTGTCCACCGGCTCCTGAGAATACTGTCTTCAAATATTCTTTTATTTTCTATTTTTGTCTGTACTTATTACTTTCTTTTTCATACCGCATCCTTATTGTTTTAAAGTTCTGCTTTTCATGTCTGGGTCTGAAACTCAGCTGGGATTGCCTTTGTGTGTGGTGTGGTGTCCAGTTGCATGTGGGGATCAAAAGGACACATTTTTCAGGAGGGTGAGGATGGGGAGGGTGCTGACACATTGCAGGGATCACAAGAAATGTCACGGAACAATTTGTGCATGAATTGCTGAATGGCAAATTAATTTACTACCTAAATTTTCACCTAAAGCACAAGAATGTTACACACATACATCCCCATCCCCACACAGGCACATTTTGGAAGTAAAAGGCAGAGAGAGGCAGTTGGGGCGGTTGGGGCGGCCACAGTGGGTGCTGCGCTTGGGGAGAGGAGCGCTCCAGGGCTTCACCGGGTCCTGGGCCCAGCAGAGCTGGCAGAGGACCGGAGCCTGGGTCCGGTGCCTCTGGCGAAGGACCAGCTCCCCTCATACCTGCCAGCCAGCCTCTAGCCCCTGCTCTTGTCCCTCTGGGTCTCCGCCGCCAGTCTCCTCATTGCTACCACTAAAATTTAGGGGGAAGCCAACGCCACGGAGAGGGCAGCCCAGAACCTGGACTTCAGGATTTCCACGCGCACCGCCCGGCCTGCAGCACTTCCGCTGCGAATCGGTCAGCTGTCTGGTATCCCTAGGACGCTGGGCACGGGTGAGTGAGTTGTGATCACACATGGGCTTCTAAATCCACCCATAGGAGGCCCCGGGGGGTGCACTTCTGGGAGGAAAAGGCCAGGCCAAAGAGGCCACACTGTCAGGTGGACCCTCTCTTTCCAGGCTGGACTCACCGGCTGCACCGCACCGGGAAGAGTCCTCCCAAGGGCTCACCCCTAAGGCCACGATCAGACTTTGGGGATCCCCAGGCTCCCAGAGCTACAGTACTGCACGGGGAGGGTAAGGTAGTGCTTCCAGGCCACCTCCTGGCAGCAGTTCCTCCTGAATGTGACCCATTTGCCAGCCTGAATTTCTTGCACTGTTTTTCCACCAGCCTGGCATTCTGCAACAGAAGCTGCAGGGAGAGTTGCTTCATGAAGCTGCTTTGCACTGAGGTCCTGAGCCTGTGCACTCTCAGCACGAGATCCCATGATTTTAGTTGGATGATTTCTTTCCAATGACATGTTTTCCTAGATTTTCTTCTCCCCCAGCTCAGATTTTCTTCTCAGCCCTATCTATTTCTTTGTCCTTTTCCTCCCATCTCCATTTTGTTGGCTCCTAAGACATCTCTCAGTTCTTTTGCCCCCACCCTCCCTTGACCCTGCCACTGTAGACCCCTCCCTGGAAGACCCCCATGGAAGGTGCTAGAGAGTGATTCATGGGCCTCCAGCTGCTCAGGAACTTGGGGAGGGGGTATCTAGGGATCTACACTTCTAAGAAGCTCTTCAGGTAATTCTGGTCCTGATGCAATGGAAGGTTTTATTTTAGAGGTCAGCTGTGAGCAGGCCCCTACTGAGCATGGCTGTGGCAGGTTTCCCACACACCCCTCTGCTTTGCTCAGTCTGGGGGGAGACAGAAGATGGTAGAGCTAAGCTGCAAGGATTTCCTGCAGCAAAGCCTGCCCTGGTCTGGGCTAGGCAATTTGTTTCCCCAATTCTCATCACTAGCTGTGAACAGACCGTTCTCTGCTCAGACTAAAGAAGAATAACAAAATGAGCTCGAAACAGTAAATGCCTGCTTGAAGCCCTAGTTGCTAAAAAAGGGGGAGGGGGAGGGGGAACAAGAACCCAAAGGATGTGAAATGAGCCTCCTCTTTTGACATCCTGCGTGGTCCCTAACTTTCTCATCTTCCACCTCCCAAGACTGTACAAACTGAGTTCAGATCCTGGAATAAAGATCCCCAGGAATATTGCTGCTTTCATCACCCCGTGAGGGTTTCCCCAGTGCTGGCCAAAATAAGGTCTGAGAATCCTCCAGGGGCTGCCCAGGCCTGTGTACTGGACATTCAACACACCGAGGTTCAGAACCACTTCAGCTTCCCAACACTCGGGCTTGACCCCAGGGACCTGACCCAGAGGATGCTGAGACTTTCTGAAGTCAATACTCCCACCCACTCCTCAGGTTCTCCCCATCTGAGCCTCAAGATCAGTCAGGCCTCATGTCCTCTCAGCAGCATTCCTGTTAAAGGATAACTAAAGGTACTGTAAGGATCCCTGGTGGTGCACTGGTTAAAGTGCTCAGCAGCTAGCCAAAAGGTTGGTGGTTCAAACCTGGCCAGCCACTCCACAGGAGAAGAGGTGGCAGTCTGCTTCTGTGAAGATTTACAGCCTTGGAAACCCTATGGGGGCAGTTCTACTGTGTCGTACAGGGTCTCTGTGATTTGGAATCGACTTGATGGCAGTGGGTTTGGGTTTTTAAGGGCACTGTGGGTTTGTGCTCTATACCCTGAGAACCTGCCCCCTCTGAAAGGTGGAAGGAGCTACTGAAAGGACACCATCGTAACCGGCATAAGCCACAGCCCATGGTGCTGAGGGAAAACTGGAAGGGAGAGAGAGGTGGATAAGTTAGAAAGGCCCGGTTCTGTAGGCAGCCAGGGGCCAGGGTGACCTGAAGCCACAAAGCTGACCAGAGACGAAAAGCTTCAAGCCCGCCCCTCCTGAGTCCATTTCTTCTTTCAGAGAAGAAAGTCTTTCCATGATCTTATTGGCTAGTCCTGAAAGGCCTTTGCTTTAACATGAAGGAGCCTCCAAAGCCTCTTGGGGCAAAGAATGACCCAGGAGACCCTACCAACCACACTCCATCCTTCCCGCAAGTCAGAGGGCCAGTAATTTCAGCCTTCCAGCTACTCCACCGATCTGATGACTTGAAACAGGATTTCACTGAAGCTCAAACATGACATAGACTGGACATACTCCTGGGTTCTCTTCTCACAGCTGATCGCCTTGTTCCTAGTTTTGTTACTAAACTTAGATACAGAATGAGAAGGGGAGCTTGTGGAATGCCTGGCATCTTAGCGGCAGTTTCTTTTTTTCTTGAAGAGAGAAGAGGTGAAAAGAAGGCAGCATTTACTGTGTCCTTTTCCATGAGTCTCAAGGAATTCTCACAAAGACCCTCTCAGGTAAGGACTGATGGGAAGTGCCTTGCTTTTCTTTTAAACTTTGCCCTGAGGCGCTTTGATTATGGAGTACATACGAAGAATTTTCCCCTTAGGGAAGCATTCTAATTCTTACCTAGACTGTAAGCAGAATGACGACATATTAAGCGCTAAGCTTGGTACATAAGGGAGTGGGAACCCCTCAAAGCAGGCCTGTGGAGAGGTTCATTCATGATTCCCTGGGAGGCACACCCATTGCTCCAGACATCTTTGAAATGCCTCCCTGGGGAAGGCCTTCAGGGCTGATTCCTGGCCACGTGGGAATTCAGTCCCATTTTTCTGTTAACAATGCTCATTTGGGGTCCAAAATGACATTAACCGGTGTCTCATTTCCAAGGCCTCTGCTGTGAGTGTGACTAAGAGATAATATGTGAATTCTTAGAAAATCCTGCAAGAAAGGTGCTTTTTAAATTCAGTATTTTTCAAACCAATGAAGTTTTCATTCTTACTGAAAAAGGAGGAAAAAAAATGCCACAAACTTGTGGCGGGGGGAGGCCGGGCGGGGATATTTACAATGAACATAACTACCTAAGGATAGGCATTCAGAATATGTTAAGATCCCTCTCAGTGAATAGAGAAAAAGCAAAAACCCAATGGAGAAGAGTCACTAGAAGGCAGATTATAGCAGAGGCACCTAAAATGGCCTATAAACCCAAGCTCCTCAGAAGTAATCAGGGATCAGCACAGAGACCACACAGAATGGTCCTTCCCACACAGGGAGCAGTCCAGGGCCAGGCCCCTGAAGGAATGTGTTATGAAGCTATCACTGAGAAAAGAGGATCAGTCTATACCACCACTGGGGCCCACTCGGCATCCTGCATGCCTTTGATGAGAGTTGCCCAGAGCACCTATGTTCTGCTTCTGGTTAAAGGAAAAAATCAAGTGATCTTATGGAGTGTGGTTTGGAAAGCATTTCTTTTAGTCCAGCTTCTCAAAATGGGTTTATGCTACCCAAGAGGAGAAAATCAGAGGGAAAACCCATACAGTGCACAGATGGGCAGACGACCTATCTATCTCCCTGGGGCCAGCCCTGAAATCCTATAGCCTATTTCAAGGTGGCACAGCATGGCCATATTGAGAGGGAAATCTCCATGGTTCCCTGAGATGAGCTCACAGCTCTGCCCATGCCCTGGCCCATTCCAGCACCACCTCTCGCCCCAGAATCTAGGATTTAGACTTGACTAATTAGCTCACCACTTAAAATTCATTGCTCAAAATCCATTTCCTTATTAAGGGTCAACCTGACCACCCATTTAAAATTGCAACCAGAAAAACTCTTCCCTCCCATTCACACTCACATGCTCCCTAGCCCTGCCCTATTTTATTACTAGCACTTATCACCTTTAACTGTCTTAGTCATCTAGTGCTGCTGTAACAGAAATACCACAAATGGATGGCTTTAACAAAGAGAAATTTACTTTCTCACAGTCTAGTAGGCTAAAAGTCCGAATTCAGAGCACCAGCTCCAGTGGAAGTCTTTCTCTCTCTGTCATCTCTGGAGGAAGGTCCTTGTCACCAATCTTCCCCTGGACTAAGAGCTTCTCTGAGCAGGAACCCCAGCACTGCTTTCTTAGTGTTATGAGATCTCCAACTCTCTGCTTACTTCTCTTTCATTTTATCTCTTGAAATAAAAGCTGGTGTAGGCCACACCCCAGAGAAACGCCCTTTACATTGGATCAGGGTTATGACCTTAGTAAGGGGGTTACAATCTCAACCTAATCCTCTTTAACATAAAATTACAATCACAAAATGAAGGACAACCACACAGTACTAGGAATCATGGCCTAACCAAGTTGAGACATATTTTGGGAAGACACAGTTTGATCCATGACATTCCACCATTTGCCCCCTAACCAAATTCATGTCCTTGCTACATGCAAGATGCACTTACCCCATCATATTACAGGAAGAGTCTTAAATCAGCGCCGAGTCTAAAATCCAAAAATTCCTCTAAATCTGTGAAATCTAGAATATAAGTTATCTGCTTTCAAATACAGTGGCAGAACAGGCGCAAGGTGTACATCTCCATTACAAATGGAGAAACTGGAAGAATAGAAGGGGTAACAAGCACCAAGCAAGTTAACAGAACACATTACATTAGCCCTAAAGGTTTTGCAGATAATCCTCTGTTCTCTGAGACCATTTACACAATGGCCCAGACCTCTGAACTCTAGGTATTGGCCACACTCTCCAGATTCTGAGTGGAAGCCCCAGAGCCCTGGGCTTCAGCTCTGCCTTCCTGACCCACTGGGATGGCAACTCTGCTCCCTCAGCTTTAGTCATACCATTCTCCTGGTCCATCTGAGTGGCAACTCCACCCTTAGAAACATCAGAAGCCATGGCTTCACTTTGAAACCCCAGAGGTCAAGGCTATACCTTTTGAGACTAAGGCAGCTCAACTTCTGACATTCCTTGTCTCTTTAACCTCTGCTTTTTGGCTTCTTGGCCTCTCGGCCCTCTGGCCTTATGCACACATCTGTCCTATTGGGGCAAGTGTTCCAAAGCTCACTAGCTCCCCCAATAAGTGCCTGGAGGCACCCCACTCTGCTAGGAAGCCTCCAGCACACAGGCTTTCTTGCTCCATGGGTCGACTCCAGTGCTGCCTGGCCCTGGTTTCCTGGGTGTGCTGCTCCTGGCTCCCTGCTGCTGCTAGTTCTCTGCTGCTGTTTCTCACCATCTGTACCTTCTCGGGTGTTACCAGTTCTCCTCACTTCCTTCTGAGTCTGTCCATTCACAGTTTCAAAACCACTTCCACATTTTAAGTATCTGTTAGAGCAGCACCTCATTCTCTTGGTATCAAATTCTTTCTTAGTCATCTAGTGCTGCTACAACAGAAATACCACAAAAGGATGGCTTTAACAAAGAGAAATTAATTTTCTCACAGTCTAGTTGTCTGATGGTCCAAATTCAGGGTGTCGGCTCCAGGGGCAGGCTTTCTCTATCAGTTTTGGAGGAAGTCTTTGTCACCTTCTCTAACTGTGCCCTATTTTATTATCAGCACTTATCACCTTTAACATAATAAATATTTCCTAGTTTATTACATTTATTATCTATTGTCTCTCCACTGGACTATAAGCTTAGTGAGGACAGGAATTTTTGTGTGCTTTATACACTGATATATCCCCCAATCATAGGTAGAACACTTCCTAGTGTAGTATGTTTTAGGTAGTTCAATATCTGTGGAATGGATACATGAATCCAAAGAAAGGCAGCTCAAACAGGGAAACTCTCTCCTATCTCTTCTCCCAATAATGGAGGCACAGCTGTCACATCTCTGGTGTCTCCAGGGCTTTCCATGCCTCTGACTTGAAGCCGAAGCTGTAGACTGGGATTTCCTGACTACTCTTTAAGCTGGAGACATGCACGTGAAATGCTCCATGTCCCCCTCCCACCACTGAGATTCATATTGACACCCCTCACCCAGGCCCAACCAACATCCCCCCTCTTTTTTGCTCTTTTGGGCACTGGATGCATCTGATCTTCTGAAGTCAGCAAGGGTTAGAGAGCCCCATGGAAAGAAAGAAAGGTCACCCCCGTGTCAAACCTATGCCCCAAAAGAGACACCAAACCCATCAGAAAATCCCAAGCCCACAGATCTTCTCAATCAATATGTCTCAAAGATGTCTCCTACAGAAGAATTCTGTGCTGACCATAGGTCATGGAGCCTCACCAGGTCTAGGAGGAGGGAGTCACAAGTTGGGCCTGCATGTATTGAGGTCAACACTTAAACCTGTGCTTCACATAGAAGTAGACTCGGCCACTTCTGACTTCACCAATCCCTGTTACTCTTCTTTGTACCTTGGTGGGCTGAACACAGTAAGGAGCTTCTGGGAACTCGGCCATGGCTCTGGCTACTGCTCTGATGTCCCCGTTGGGGTTGGGAATGAAGGATGGTTGTTCTAGGCACCTCTGATCCCCACCCCTCTCAGAGGTCTGGCCAGAAGAATTGATGTAGATGTTTCCTCTTTATTCCCTGAATCTTCTTGAATCTGAAGTCTTCATTTGGATATTCTAGGATCTCTCTCCTCAGACTGGGATCCATGGACAAGCAGCACTGGTAACACCTGGAACTTTGATGGAAATGTAGACCCTTGGGCCTCAACCCAGACCTCCTGACTCAGACTCGGCATTTTAACAGGATCCTTAGGTGATTTGGGTGCACAATGAAGTTTGGGAAACACCATGGCTGACCGGGATCTCAGAGAAGTCAAATATAATGCATGTGAGTTCTTGGGCCCTTTGCAAAATGGACTGTCATCTCTGAGGTCCGGTTTGGCCCCATCTTCCTGTCAGTAAATGAAATCTCTTTGGTCCCTCCCCAGGAGATAAGCTTCCCCAGCCTTCTAGTTGAGATCTTAGAGAGAAGTACTTAGTACCAAAGGACATGAAAAATAAACTTGAAAGAAAAATGTGTTCATTTCCAGGAGAAAAACTCAGTGCAAAGTGTTGCATTTATACTTGGTATATTTTGAATCTTAGAGGAATTCACAGTTTAAATAATTCTGTTAAAACACTTTTTGTTAATTGTTTGCTGAATTAATGTCTACTACCGGGATTTTTTTTTTTTTTTTACTGGGACATGGAAACAACACTGATTTGCTCAACCTTGATAATGTGAATTTATCATATTATTTCAGGAAGAAAATGCACGTTTCTTCATGAACATGTAATTTAAATAGGGAATCTGCAGAGTTTTATACGTGTGTCTAATGGTTTAAGCAAGGATAATGAGATAAACTTAACAGATAAACACTAAGAGATTCTTAGTGTTAATTCCCTTGGATTCACTTGTCGGAAAAGACAGAGGAGAGTTAAAACGTGTAGAAACAGTATGCTTCAAAAGCATTAAAGATATGTCTTTTCATTTCTGTAGAGTTGTATGTGACTGTTTATAGTGTGTACCGCCCTGGTGGCACAGTGGCTAAAAGCTCGCTTGCTAACCAAAAGATTGGTGGTTCAAATCCACCAGCTGCTCCTTAGAAATCCCAAGGGCAGCTCTACTCTGTTCTATAGGGTTGCTATGAGTCAGAATCAACTTGCCGGCAGTGAGTTTGGGTTTTTTGTTTTTTAAGTATGTTCCCATTTATATATGAGTTAAAAATTAGAAGAACCAAAAAGATAGTGTTACTGCGATGCCTGCTGACTTATGGGAAACAAGATAAATTGTCAAGTGAAGAATGGTGCAGAGAGAGGCGGAGCCAAGATGGCGGACTAGGCAGATGCTACCTCGGATCCCTCTTACAACAAAGACACGGAAAAACAAGTGAATCGATCACATACATAACAATCTATGAACCCTGAACAACAAACACAGATTTAGAGATGGAGAACGAACTAATACGGGGAAGCAGCGATTGTTTCCAGAGCCTGGAGCCAGCGTACCAGTCAGGTACGGCACAAGCACAGAGAACTGCTGCACCCCCCTGAACTAACCCCGGGAAGGGGACCAGCTGGTTCCGTGTGCGGCGTGGGACGCAGCCGGTAGGAGAAGTCCCCGGGAGGCAGTGACTGGTCTTGGAGCAGGAAGAGCAGTGTCCCAGCCGGAGAACCATCCCGCCGGGATTTGGACTGGATGCAGGTATGGCATAAATACAGAGAGCTGCTCCACCCCCCTGAACTAACCCCGGGAAGGGGCCCACCCGGGTCGCGCGGGCGGCGTGGGATGCAGCCGGTAGGAGAAGTCCCCGGGAGGCAACGACTGGTATTGGAGCGGGGAGAACAGCGTCCCAGCCGGGACACTCAGTGACGGCACAAGCACGGGGAGCTGCTCCACCCATCTGAGCTAACCCCGGGAGGCGGCCCAAGTGGTTCGCGGGGGTGGCACGGCCATGCGGCCGGAGGGACGAGAAGTCCCCGGGAGGCAGCGACTGATTTTGGAGTCAAGAGTGCACCGTCCCAGTAGAGGAGCCTTGACGCTGGGTGTGGGGCTGGAAGCGGAGGATCTGACCGTGACTCCAGCGGGCCGGACCCCCCGGGGGCAATCTCCACACAGCCAGCACACATAGGTGATGCGCCCGCGGGAATCTCAGATATAATAGTCATTCCAAGCAAGACAAGCAACTCTGGCTATATTCTGAGATGCTACTCTCCTATCTCTCTGTTCCCTCCCCCACCCTCCCCAGGCGGCTTCATTAACATCCGAATAGCCTGAGCCAGAGGGAGAACTCTGATAGGGATCTGACTGCATTATTTTTAGCGGATTTTCTGGAAAAACTAGTTTCCCAGTGATGGCTCGGAGTCAACAATCCATATCAAACCACTTAAAGAAGCAGACCATGACAGCTTCTCCAACCCCCCAAACAAAAGAATCAAAATCTTTCCCAAATGAAGATACAATCCTGGAATTATCAGATACAGAATATAAAAAACTAATTTACAGAATGCTTAATGATATCACAAATGAAATTAGGATAACTGCAGAAAAAGCCAAGGAACACACCGATAAAACTCTTGAAGAACTCAAAAAAATTATTCAAGAACATAGTGGAAAAATTAATAAGTTGCAAGAATCCATAGAGAGACAACATGTAGAAATCCAAAAGATTAACAATAAAATTACAGAATTAGACAACGCAATAGGAAGTCAGAGGAGCAGACTCGAGCAATTAGAATGCAGACTGGGACATCTGGAGGACCAGGGAATCAACACCAACATAGCTGAAAAAAAATCAGATAAAAGAATTAAATAAAATGAAGAAACCCTAAGAATTATGTGGGACTCTATCAAGAAGGATAACCTGCGTGTGATTGGAGTCCCAGAACAGGGAGGGGGGACAGAAAACACAGAGAAAATAGTTGAAGAACTCCTGACACAAAACTTCCCTGACATCATGAAAGACGAAAGGATAGCTATCCAAGATGCTCATCGAACCCCATTTAAGATTGATCCAAAAAGAAAAACACCAAGACATATTATCATCAAACTCACCAAAACCAAAGATAAAGAGAAAATTTTAAAAGCAGCCAGGGAGAAAAGGAAGTTCTCCTTCAAGGGAGAATCAATAAGAATAAGTTCACACTACTCAGCAGAAACCATGCAGGCAAGAAGGGAATGGGACGACATATACAGAGCACTGAAGGAGAAAAACTGCCAGCCAAGGATCATATATCCAGCAAAACTCTCTCTGAAATATGAAGACAAAATTAAGATATTTACAGACAAACACAAGTTTAGAGAATTTACAAAAACCAAACCAAAGCTACAAGAAATACTAAAGGATATTGTTTGGTCAGAGAACCAATAATATCAGATATCAGCACAACACAAGGTCACAAAACAGAACGTCCTGATGTCAGCTCAAATAGGGAAATCACCAAAACAAACAAATTAAGATTAATTAAAAAAAAAATACACATAACAGGGAATCATGGAAGTCAATAGGTAAAAGATCACAATAATCAAAAAGAGGGACTAAATACAGGAGGCATTGAACTGCCATATGGAGACTGATACAAGGAGATATAGAACAATACAAGTTAGGTATTTACTTAGAAAAATAGGGGTAAATAGTAAGGTAACCACAAAAAGGTATAACAGCTCTATAACTCAAGATAAAAGCCAAGAAAAACGTAACGACTCAACTAACATAAAGTCAAACACTATGAAAATGAGGATCTCACAATTTACTAAGAAAAACGTCTCAGCACAAAAAAGTATGTGGAAAAATGAAATTGTCAACAACACACATAAAAAGGCATCAAAATGACAGCACTAAAAACTTATTTATCTATAATTACCCTGAATGTAAATGACTAAATGCACCAATAAAGAGACACAGAGTCACAGACTGGATAAAGAAACACGATCCATCTATATGCTGCCTACAAGAGACACACCTTATACTTAGAGACACAAACAAACTAAAACTCAAAGGATGGAAAAAAGTATATCAAGCAAACAATAAGCAAAAAAGAAGAGGAGTAGCAATATTAATTTCTGACAAAACAGACTTTAGACTTAAATCCACCACAAAGGATAAAGAAGGACACTATATAATGATAAAAGGGACAATGGATCAGGAAGACATAACCATATTAAATATATATGAACCCAATGACAGGGCTGCAAGATACATAAATCAAATTTTAACAGAATTGAAAAGTGAGATAGATACCTCCACAATTATAGTAGGCGACTTCAACACACCACTTTCGGAGAAGGACAGGACATCCAGTAAGAAGCTCAATAGAGACACGGAAGATCTAATTACAACAATCAAACAACTTGACCTCATTGACTTATACAGAACTCTCCACCCAACTGCTGCAAAATATACTTTTTTTTCTAGCACACATGGAACGTTCTCTAGAATAGACCACATAATAGGTCATAAAACAAACCTTTGCAGAGTCCAAAACATCGAAATATTACAAAGCATCTTCTCAGACCACAAGGCAATAAAACTAGAAATCAATAACAGAAAAACTAGGGAAAAGAAATCAAATACTTGGAAACTGAACAATACCCTCCTGAAAAAAGACTGGGTTATAGAAGACATCAAGGAGGGAATAAGGAAATTCTTAGAAAGCAACGAGAATGAAAATACTTCCTATCAAAACCTCTGGGACACAGCAAAAGCAGTGCTCAGAGGCCAATTTATATCGATAAATGCACACATACAAAAAGAAGAAAGAGCCAAAATCAGAGAACTGTCCCCACAACTTGAACCAATAGAAATTGAGCAACAAAAGAATCCATCAGGCACCAGAAGAAAACAAATAATAAAAATTAGAGCTGAACTAAATGAATTAGAGAACAGAAAAACAATTGAAAGAATTAACAAAGCCAAAAGCTGGTTCTTTGAAAAAATTAACAAAATTGATAAACCATTGGCTAGACTGACTAAAGAAATACAGGAAAGGAAACAAATAACCCGAATAAGAAACGAGAAGGACCACATCACAACAGAACCAAATGAAATTAAAAGAATCATTTCAGATTATTATGAAAAATTGTACTCTAACAAATTTGAAAACCTAGGAGAAATGGATGAATTCCTGGAAAAACACTACCTACCTAAACTAACACATTCAGAAGTAGAACAACTAAATAGACCCATAACAAAAAAAGAGATTTAAACGGTAATCAAAAAACTCCCAACAAAAAAAAGCCCTGGCCCGGACGGCTTCACTGCAGAGTTCTACCAAACTTTCAGAGAAGAGTTAACACCACTACTTCTGAAGGTATTCCAAAGCATAGAAAATGACGGAATACTACCCAACTCATTTTATGAAGCCACCATCTCCCTGATACCAAAACCAGGTAAAGACATTACAAAAAAAGAAAATTACAGACCTATATCCCTCATGAACATTGATGCAAAAATCCTCAACAAAATTCTAGCCAATAGAATCCAACAACACATCAAAAAAATAATTCACCCTGATCAAGTGGGATTTATACCAGGTATGCAAGGCTGGTTTAATATCAGAAAAACCATTAATGTAATCCATCACATAAATAAAACAAAAGACAAAAACCACATGATCTTATCAATTGATGCAGAAAAGGCATTTGACAAAGTCCAACACCCATTTATGATAAAAACTCTTACCAAAATAGGAATTGAAGGAAAATTCCTCAACATAATAAAGGGCATCTATGCAAAGCCAACAGCCAATACCACTCTAAATGGAGAGAACCTGAAAGCATTTCCCTTGAGAACGGGAACCAGACAAGGATGCCCTTTATCACCGCTCTTATTCAACATCGTGCTGGAAGTCCTAGCCAGGACAATTAGGCTAGACAAAGAAATAAAAAATATCCGGATTGGCAAGCAAGAAGTAAAGTTATCACTATTTGCAGATGACATGATTATATACACAGAAAACCCTAAGGAATCCTCCAGAAAACTACTGAAACTAATAGAAGAGTTTGGCAGAGTCTCAGGTTATAAAATAAACATACAAAAATCACTTGGATTCCTCTACATCAACAAAAAGAACACCGAAGAGGAAATAACCAAATCAATACCATTCACAGTAGCCCCCAAGAAGATAAGATACTTAGGAATAAATCTTACCAAGGATGTAAAAGACCTATACAAAGAAAACTACAAAGCTCTACTACAACAAATTCAAAAGGACATACTTAAGTGGAAAAACATACCCTGCTCATGGATAGGAAGACTTAACATAGTAAAAAAGTCTATTCTACCAAAAGCCATCTATACATTTAACGCACTTCCGATCCAAATTCCAATGTCATATTTCAAGGGGATAGAGAAACAAATCACCAATTTCATATGGAAGGGAAAAAAGCCCCGGATAAGCAAAGCACTACTGAAAAAGAAGAAGAAAGTGGGAGGCCTCACTTTACCTGACTTCAGAACCTATTATACAGCCACAGTAGTCAAAACAGCCTGGTACTGGTACAACAACAGGCACATAGACCAATGGAACAGAATTGAGAACCCAGGCATAGATCCATCCACGTATGAGCAGCTGATATTTGACAAAGTACCAGTGTCAATTAATTGGGGAAAAGATAGCCTTTTTAACAAATGGTGCTGGCATAACTGGATATCCATTTGCAGAAAAATGAAACAGGACCCATACCTCACACCATGCACAAAAACTAACTCCAAGTGGATCAAAGACCTAAACATAAAGACTAAAAGGATAAAGATCATGGAAGAAAAAATTGGGACAACCCTAGGAGCCCTAATACAAGGCATAAACAGAATAGAAAACATTACCAAAAATGATGAAGAGAAGCCCGATAACTGGGAGCTCCTAAAAATCAAACACCTATGCTCATCTAAAGACTTCTCCAAAAGAGTAAAAAGACCACCTACAGATTGGGAAAGAATTTTCAGCTATGACATCTCCGACCAACGCCTGATCTCTAAAATCTACATGATTCTGTCAAAACTCAACCACAAAAAGACAAACAACCCAATCAAGAAGTGGGCAAAGGATATGAACACACATTTCACTAAAGAAGATATTCAGGCAGCCAACAGACACATGAGAAAATGCTCTCGATCATTAGCCATTAGAGAAATGCAAATTAAAACTACGATGAGATTTCATCTCACACCAGCAAGGCTGGCATTAATCCAAAAAACACAAAATAATAAATGTTGGAGAGGCTGCGGAGAGATTGGAACTCTTATAAACTGCTGGTGGGAATGTAAAATGGTACAACCACTTTGGAAATCTATCTGGCGTTATCTTAAACAGTTAGAAATAGAACTACCATACAACCCAGAAATCCCACTCCTCGGAATATACCCTAGAGATACAAGAGCCTTCATACAAACAGATATATGCACACCCATGTTTATTGCAGCACTGTTTACAATAGCAAAAAGTTGGAAGCAACCAAGGTGTTCATCAACGGATGAATGGTTAAATAAATTGTGGTATATTCACACAATGGAATACTACGCAGCGATAAAGAACAGTGACGAATCTCTGAAACATTTCATAACATGGAGGAACCTGGAAGGCATTATGCTGAGCGAAATTAGTCAGAGGCAAAAGGACAAATATTGTATAAGACCACTATTATAAAATCTTGAGAAATAGTAAACCTGAGAAGAACACATACTTTTGTGGTTACGAGGAGGGGAGGGAGGGATGGTGGGAGAGGGTTTTTTATTGATTAATCAGTAGATAAGAACTGCTTTAGGTGAAGGGAAAGACAATACTCAATACATGGAAGGTCAGCTCAATTGGACTGGACCAAAAGCAAAGAAGTTTCCGGGATAGAATGAATGCCTCAAAGGTCAGTGGAGCAAGCGCGGGGGTCTGGGGAACATGGTTTGCGGGGACTTCTAAGTCAATTGGCAAAATAATTCTATTATGAAATCATTCTGCATCCCACTTTGAAATGTGGCATCTGGGGTCTTAAATGCCAACAAGCGGCCATCTAAGATGCATCAATTGGTCTCAACCCACCTGGAGCAAAGGAAAATGAAGAACACCAAGGCCACACGACAACTAAGAGCCCAAGAGACAGAAAGGGCCACATGAACCAGAGACCTACATCATCCTGAGACCAGAAGAACTAGTTGGTGCCCGGCCACAATCGATGACTGCCCTGACAGGGAGCACAGCAGAGGACCCCTGAGGGAACAGGAGATCAGTGGGATACAGACCCCAAATTCTCATAAAAAGACCAAACTTAATGGTCTGACTGAGACTAGAGGAATCCCGGCGGCCATGCTCCCCAGACCTTCTGTTGGCACAGGACAGGAACCATCCCCGAAGAAAACTCATCAGACATGAAAGGGACTGGTCAGCGGGTGGGAGAGAGATGCTGATGAAGAGTGAGCTAATTATATCAGGTGGACACTTGAGATTGTGTTGGCAACTCTTGTCTGGAGGGGGGATGGGAGGTTAGAGAGAGAGGGAAGCTGGCAAAATTATCAAGAGAGGAGAGACTGAGAGGGCTGACTCAAGAGGGGGAGAGCAAGTGGGAGTAGGGAGTGAGATGTATGTAAACTTATATGTGACAGACTGATTGGATTTGTAAACGTTCACTTGAAGCTTAATAAAAGTTATTAAAAAAAAAAAAAAGAATGGTGCAGAGAAACATGGGGGTAGAGTGTGACCTAATCTCCAGAAAAGCAAACAAACCATAGAGTTACGTGTGTACCTATACATATGTGTTCCAGCAAGCAGGAATGTGTGAAGAGGTACACATGTGTCTTTGAACATGGACACCTTGAAGAAGCAGGTAAAATTTACACATGTGGGGATCGCTCTTATTATAATTCTTATAAAAATCTGTCTTGTTAAATGTGTTATAATAAGAATACAAGAGTTTTCAAAGTAAAAAAATCATAGAAATATATACATGTATATATTTAAAGTAGTTTTATTGGCTGTTATTTTATATAGGGAAAACACTGTCATCAATACTAGATTCAGAGACTTTCATCACTGGATGAAGAGCAAACCCAGAGACGGAACAAAAGTCCCAGCAAATCTCTTGCTTGTTTTTGGAGCTAATGACCTCTTCTGGTCTCTGTACCTGCAAATGGCCAAAAAGAGTTCTGTCAGGATTAATGCAGTCATTGTTCAAACATCTACTGCATGTACATGTCTACGGGGTAAGGAAGAATGATGGATACCATGTGTGATTCATTAAGTAACACGTGGACCATTAGACCGTTCTTTCTGTGATGTCCCACTACCACGTTCCTCCCCTTGTTGATCTACTGGAAAACCCACGGTATACATTGTAGGCCTTTTTTCAGGACTCAACGTAGAGGAAGTTAACTGGAAAGACATCTTTTAAAGATAAAGAAGATTTTGTCCACTAGGTCTTTAGACAGGTGGACCTCCCAGGCAACCTCTGCATGGGATGGGAATGCAAGACCCCTCTCACTCAGTATCTCTGAGCATTTCAGTCTTTCTGTTTCTTTATCAGGAGACTGCAGAATTTACCCACTTCAGAACGCTTGCTGCCATCAACCCCAACCAGTCCCTTATAGGACCCCTCACTTCCACTCTGAGAAATAAAAGTAGGAGAGCCTGCAGGTGGAGGTGCCTGTCCTGGAGGCCCTGTCTATCCTTCCTTACCCCTGAGGGCTTCCCTGTGCCAACTGGGGTTTCATTTCCCAGGGTGGACATACCTCTGGCACCTCCAGGGCTTCCCAGGCCCTGGAACTTGATATTGTGGATGAGATTTGGGCTTTTCTGGCCCTGTGGAGCCTGGGCCTCAAGCTGCCCCTTCCTACCCTCAACCTTTGGTTATCTGTACTCTGGCTGTCTTCACCAGGATTAGAAGGTCTTGCCTTCTCTTTTGCTCCTTTCATCTCAGTCAGGCTTTTCTCTTCCAGTTCTCTGATCTCAGGGCAGTTCAGGCTAGACCACAGAAAAGAGAAAGACCAAGCAAGTGTCATTCATTATGTGTGGAGGCTGCTGGGAAAGAAATTGACTGTCATTCGTTTAGGGCTTTATGCCCACTGCTCACCTGCAGGCAGGTTTCCCCACAGCCTACTGTCTCTCTGGTTCCTTCTGCCACAAAGAACTTGGTGATGCCCCCTTCACCATCACACTTCCCTTAGACCTGTCATTACAGAGGCTCCCTCTCAGTCTCCCAAGTCCCACTGAAATCCCATTTCACTTTCCCTACTAATGCTGTGCTCATCCTCAAGGCCTCAAGAGCTCACCATCAAGATGAGGCCTGTCCTTTCCTCTCCAAGAGAGCCTCTGAGCAAACCTGGTGTCTATGGTCAGCTGTCCTGAGGTTTCTTCCATCCAGTTCCCCCTCGGGCTGGAGCTTTCCTTGCAGTTAAGGTGGTGGAGTGGGGTGGGGAGGAAGGCACATGTGAGGGTTTTACAGGTGCAGTGGGTGAAAGGAGCCTGAAAGGACGTCTTTCCAGAAGGGCCCACATTTTGAGGCCATGTCTGCCCCCTCTGTAGCCAGGTCTGCCACATCTGCAGCAGCACCAGTAGGTGCTGTAGCCTCTCCAGCCCCTATCTCTGCTCCTCTAGATGCTCCTGAAGGTGCCCGGCTCTTCTTGCCAGGACTCCAGGATGCTGACTGAGGCTTAGGTATTGTGTAGACTGGAAGCAGAGCCGATGGGGCTGTCTTTGAGAACTTGGCCTCAAGACTGGGGCAATCTTGCCCACGGAGGCATGGGTTGTTTTGGTCTGCCAGACCAGGGCTACCCCCTTCACTGTACACACTTGGGTGAAGTACACATGCTTGACTCATTGCTTTTCTGGAGTAGCTTGATGAATGAGATACCTGTTCAGAGGAAGCTGAGGAAAAAGACCTCTCTGATTCTTAAGGAGTCTTCCTGGGCCTGAAGCTTAGACTTTTTGCTTCTGATATTCTAGCTTAACTGGCACTTTCCTCTTGGGTTGAGATTTCTGATAACAGAGAGTTAATTTACATGAATCCTCTGGGCACTGGGTCCTCAACTGTAACCCAAGACCCTGGTTTCAGGTGTTCCTGGAGGCCTCTCCGTCATCACTATCCTCCATCTCTGCAGGACCTGTGGTTTCTTCCTTTTTCCCTGGGAATCTTCCACCTTTGGGGAACATCATAGTGGGAGACCAAGTCTCCTCTGGGAAGTCTTTTGTGATAATAACACTTCATAACAGAAGTCTATAGTCCTTCAAAGGACTATAATACATTGACAGTTTCTATCGCAAAGAGAGGGTCTCCACATTAATTTTTTTGCCATTTGTTGCATGCCAAATGAAATTGTTCCTTTGGAACATGAAAATGACCTCATTTGTGTGAACTTTCATAATCACACATGACTTCTCTGAGAGACATTTTCTATGAAAGTGATTTTCATAATAGATTTAGAGTGTAAACAATAAAACAGGAGAAATTGTCATCACTTTTTAAACTCTTTTCAGCCTTCTTTTAAGGGAAGGGTATTTATAGGAGGAAGCATACTTAGAATAATTTGTATTTTATACATATATAAAGCTTCTCCTTGTATCCTTAACAACCCAGGGTAGAAGGTTAAAATTGCCTTTTTCTGAACAGAAGACCCTTACCATGTTATGAGAAGCACTCCTTCAGGGTGAGGCAGAAACAGATGTCCATTTCTGAGAGTTTTGATGCCATAAACCTCAGGTGGACAACACACAAGAACCTCACCTGAGTGTGTCTTGGTGTGTTGTAATGTCAGCCTAAGGGTCTGTGTACATTTCTGAATATGAAGGAAGGATTGGTGAGTTAATGAAGAAATGAATAGAAGCAGTTTGGGAGGGGAGTGGAAGCTCCAGGGACTGACAGAAGATGGGATGGGGGACTTGTCAAGAGGGTGTCAGAAAACCAGGAAGGAGCAGGAAGCAGGGCCAGTGAAGGGCAGCATAGGCTAGGGGGCAGCAGAGATAATGGCAATGGGGAGAGCAACAAAACTGGCCTATGATACAGTGGGAAATTAGTAATCCTAGATGAAGCTCAGGTTAAGTCAAGTAGGAATGTAAAAAATTGTATCCTGTAGCTATCTTTGCTGTGAGGGATTGTTAGGCCCTTGGGGAGAGGTGGGGAGGAGACATAGGAGGAGAAGATGAGTTCCTGGGTCTAGGGAAGGAGTCTGAAAGATCTTCTTCTGCCTTAACAGGCTGGGGCTACATAGCTTACAATGATGTGGGCCCTGTGCTTCTTCACACCACCCACTCCTAGAACCTCTTGAAAATTTTCTTAGTTCTTCACATAGTATGTTAATTCCATCTCATTAGAAAATATAATAATGCAATACACTTTTCCCTAACCACCCTTTCCTCAATCCTACATTCTCTGTCCCAGTTGTCCACTGGCTTCCTTCCTTTCCATCAGGTTTGAAGGCCAGAACAATTGAGTATTTTTTCTGCACTTATTCCAGAAATTTCTCAGAATCCTTAGTTTGATCATTGATTTATTCCTGCATTTCTTATTGACATTAGAAACTTTGGGTAATTATCTACTAAATGACAGGAAATGTTTTCTTAGGTCAGTCCTCCTATGACCCTATCTGTTCACCTCAAATCCTTCATCTTGTCCTCTCATGGCTCCCTTTTCTGTGGAAATCAGGTCCCCTAGTTTTTTTGTTTTTTTTTTTTTTTTTTTTAGTTCACTAGCTCTTATCCATCTGGGAGATTTTTCCTCCCACCCTTATTTAGAGTCTTAGAGAAAGGCCTCTTTTTCTTTTATCACTGATTCATTCTGTCTGGGTGAAGATGTCCAAAAATAATGGTATTCTGAAGGATCTCTATCCCTCCTCCCAGTTACTGATGATATCTGAATCTTTCATGACTTGGAGATTCTGCTGCAGTCCTGAATTTCCGTAATTTGCTATCTAAAGACACTCTCCTGCAGGAGACCTCAGATCGACACCCTCTCCAAAGAGCAGTTGACATCTGAGTGAGCACCAAGACTTCCATAGCCCTTGTGTGACATCATAGTTGTCACTGCTCAGTTCTATGGGCCCAGTTTGAAGCAAAGCTGGGCAACAACAAAAATATGGCAACAGTTGAAGTAGGGGCTTGGGGACTGGGAGGAGGGAGATTATATATTAAAAATGAATTAAAACTTTTCCCTGCACTCAAAGAGGTTACCATCCCTTGGGAGGGAGAGATAGCATACAGGGAATGAAAATAGTGTGATGGGCAGTTGCTTCCACCAAATCCTCTCATTTAACTCAGTTTGAATCGTCTCTCCAGCCCTGGTCATACAACATCCACTCTGCATCCTTCTCAGGTCTCCTTAGCCTCTGAGGCTTCACACAGGCTGCTCCCTCTGACTAGAAGATGTTGTCTCCCTTCCCATCTGCTGGCCTACTCTCCCTGGTGAAGTATGTGGTGAAGAGAACTGACCTTGTTGGAACAGGTTAGGCTCATGACCTCATCAAAAAGCACTAAGACTCAGGACTTTTATGCAGCCAGAATAGGAGGTTTAGGAGTTGACTTGGGAAAGGCCATGACCTCTGCTTCTTCCAGACTCTGTTTTTGTTTTGGATGCCATTTAGAAAAAGATCCTGGAAATGGGGAGATCTATTATGGAAGAAATTAGGAAAGTTGGGGTGGTGGTGAGGGAAGTGCTGACTTCTCGGTGGAAAATAGAAATTTCAACACAAATACTCTAGGGGCTCGCTTTGTGTGACTCCAAACTATACAGGAGGGAGGACTGGTTGGAAAACAGAGCAAAAGATATTCTGAGCCTGTTGACAAATGCTCCACTGGCTTCACTCTGTCTCCTCAGAATTTTCTCATCAAGCCATCCCTCACCTTGTACTGAAGCCTCTAGAGAATTCTTGGGGTTTCCTGGATTCTGGGCCTTTGTCATCCCTTAACTATCCAATCATATTCCCAACTTGACTCAGGCATCACTTCCTAGTTGAGATCTCCCCTGACTCTTCTGGTAAACTTGTCCGCTTCTTGCTCTGTACGCCTTTGTATTCAAGATGCCCTTTACCACCACATAAAACACAATTCCATTTACTTGCCACAGATGGTTTTAGAAAGGTCTACACATTCTTCCTCTCTCTGTGTCCATGCCTTCTGTGAGACTCTGGAGCGCCTTTCATCAGCAACAGGAGTCTTTCTGCACCCTCAGTTGAGGCTGACCTTAGGGTTGCTTTGGCCATTAGGATAGTAGTAAACCAGACACAAGGAGAGAGTTGAAAAGACTTTGCATTGAGACTTGCCCTTTTGTTGCTCTTAAAGCCTGAGAACCCATGGGAACAGACCCAGGCCAGCCTGCTGGATGATGGGAGACCATTGGAGAGAGGATCCAGCAGTTTCACTGAGTTGATTTTAGACGAAATGGCTCCTAGCTCACCTGGAAGCGAACTGTAGACGCATGAGGAATCCCTGCTGGGAGTCACTGTGCCTGGCCCAGATAGGAAGATCCCCAAGTTGACAACTGGAATAACTATGCGCTTAGTAAATGGTTTTGCTTTTAAGCACTACATTTTGGAGTCATTTGTTACACAGCAATACATAACTGATACAACTGTTACCTTGGATCTTTCTCTGATCAGGCAATGAGGGACCTTCTCTGAGTTATTTTGTCATCAAGAGTACATGGCATAGGGTCTGACATGTAGTCAGTATACAGTAGATCTTCGTTGACTTAATGGATAAATGAATAATATGAATCATAAGTGTGAATCTGCACAAAATAATATGTGAAAAAAAGCATGATATTTCTTTAAATAAACCGAATTCCAGCTCAGAGCTGACGGCTTACAGAATTGGGGGGGTGGGGGGGGTGGATTTTAACCTTACTTATTTTTAGGTTTCCTCCTCACCCAAATATGCAATAATTCCTGGGGTCTAATGAAGGACCAAGGTTTGGAGACAGGCTTCAAAACACCCATTGCCCCAGCCTACGTGGGTGATTTCTCTAGAAGTATTGGCTCTGCTCCGTCCATTCCTAGCTGAAGCAGGAGAACCTTGGCAGGGCTGCGAACACCATGATGGGGTTTGTGTACCTATGTGCCTGCATTATCCTTTGAGGTGCTGCCATCTACCCCAGGGCACTATCAAGAAGCAGGGCCAACCCCTTTCCTATTTCTAGGACTCTGCTATCCGACCCTCACCCCTCCCCTGGGCTTCAGTTCACACAGTGTGATTACTCCAGTGAGCTGAGGCTTTTACAACAGGCTCTTCAGAGTCTCAAAGTTTCAGAGGTTCAACCCTGTGAGTCCAACTACCTCCTTGAAATGAGACAGGCAAGGAAGAAAAATATAGGAAAATTTTATTTTGAATTTAATGTCTCAATAAATTTTCTTGTCATGTGTTTTGAAAGCATCCTGCCTAAAAATTCCCCCTGTTCTCTTACAATTTGCAAGACAGTGAAAAGGGAATGTTTGATTGCATCATAATCTGCAGAGGATGTAAAGCACACGTGGGGTCCATTCCTCCCGATGCTCACACTAGAGCACCCCACCCACTTGGAAATTTCTGCAAGTATTTCGGAGTCCCTCACACGTCCACAATGAACAGCTTTCAAATTCTCCTAAGCAGGAATTATTACTGTCACAGCCTGTGACCCAATAAGCAAGGTTATGTATGGGTCCAGTTGTGCCTTCCCACTAATCTACAGTGCACAATTTCACCTGTCAACCACCACATCAAAGACGTAGTGAAACCCATGTGAAATTGCTCTCCATACATTGTTGCTGTTGTGTTGTTGTTGTTAGGCGGGTCTAATCAGTTGCAGCTCATACTGACCTTATGGACCACAGATGGAAACACTGCCCAGTCCTGCACCATCCTCACAGCTGTCACCATGTTTGAGCCCACTGTTGCAGTCACTGTGTTAATCCTTCTCATTGAGGAACTTCCTCTTTTTTGCTGAGCTTCTACTTTAACAAGCACGATGTCTTTGTCCAGGGACTGGTTCCTCCTGATAACATGTCCAAAGTACGTGAGACGGAGCCTCGCCATCCTCGCTTCTTAAGAGCACTCTGGTGTACTTCTTCCAAAACAGATTTGTTTCCACTTCTGGTAGTCCATGGTATATTCAATATTTTTTGCCAACACCATAATTCGAAGGTGTCAATACTTCTTCGGCCTTCCTTATTCATTGTCCCAGCTTTTGCATGCGTATAAGGCGAATGAAAATACCATGGCTTGGGTCAGGCCCACCTTAGACCTCAGAGTGTCATCTTTGCTTTTGAACACTTTAAAGAACTCTTTTGCAGCCAATCTGCCCAATACAATAAGACGTTTGATTTTTTTTGACAGCTGCTTTCCTGGGTGTTGATTGTGGATCCAAGTAAAATGAAATCCTCTACAACTTCAGTCTTTTCTCTGTTTATCGTGATGCTCCTTATTGGTTCAGTTTTGATGATTTTTGTTTTCTCTATGTTGAGTTGCAATCCATACTGTAGCCTTGTTCGCTTTCAGCAGGTAAGCTTGTGTCATCTGCATATTTCAGATTGTTAACAAGTCTTCCTCCAATCCTGATGCCCCATTCTTCTTCATATAGTCCAGCATACAGATTGAATGAGTATGGTGAAAGGATAGAATCCAGATACACACTTTCCTGACTTTAAACCAAGCAATATCCCTTTGAATGCCTCTTGGGCTATGTAGAGCTTCCTCATGAGCACAATTAAGTGTTCTGGAATACCCATTCTTAGCAATGTTATCCATAATTTGTTATGATCCACATAGTCAAATGCCTTTGCATAGTCACTAATACACAGGTCTTCCTGATATTCTCTACTTTCGACCAAGATCTACCTGACATCAACAATGATATCCCTAGTTTCACATCCTCTTCTGAATCTGGCTTCAATTTCTGGCAGTTCCCTGTTGATGTACTGCTGCAAATGTTTTTGAATGACTTTCAGCAAAATATCACTTGCATGTGATATTAATGATATTGTTTGATAATTTTTGCATTCTTTTGGGTCCCTTTCTTTGGAATGGGCACAAATATGGAACTCTTCCAGTTGGTTGGTCAGGACGCTGTCTTCCAAATGTCTTGACATAGACGAGTGAGCACCTACAGCTCTGCATCCGTTTGTTGAAACACCTCAATTGATATTCCATCAATTCCTGGAGCCTTGTTTCTGGCCAGTGCCTTCAGTGCAGCTTGTACTTCTTCCTTCAGTACCATCGGTTCTTGATCATATGCTAACTCCTGAAATGGTTAAATGTTGACCAATTCTTTTTGGTACAGTGATTCTGTGTATTCCTTCCTTCTTCTTTTGAAGCTTCTTCTGTCATTCAATATACTGCTCATAGAATCCTTTGATATTGCAAGTTGAGGCTTGAATTTTTTCTTCATTTCTTTCAGCTTCAGAAATGCTGAGCATGTTCTTCCCTTTTGGTTTTCAAACTCAAAGTCTTTGCACATGTCATTATGATACTTTACTCCATCTTCTCAAGCTGCCCTTTGAAATCTTCTGTTCAGCTCTTTTACTTCATCATTTCTTCCTTTTGCTTTAGCTACTTGCAGTTCAAAAGCAGGTTTCAGAGCCTCTTCTAACATCCATTTTGGCCTTTTATTTCTTCCCTTTCTTTTTAATGATCTTTTGCTTTCTTCATGTATGATGTCCTTGATGTTATTCCCCAACTCCTCTGGTCTTCAGTCATTGGCATTCAATGAGTCAAATCTATTCATGACATAGTTTCTAAATTCAGATGGCATGTACTCAGGATCATTTTTAGGTTCTCATGGCCCTGTTCTAATTTTCTACAGCTTCAACATGAACTTATATATAAGCAACTGAGGGCCTGTTCCATATTCAGCCCCTGGCCTTGTTCTGACTGATGATACTGAGTTTTCCATCCTCTCTTTCCACAAATGTTCTCAATTTAATTCTTGTGTATTCCATTTGACAAAGTCCACGTGTATAGTCTTCATTTATGTCATTGAAAAAAGGTTTTTGCAATGAAGAACTCATTGGTCTTGCAAAATTTTATCATGGGGTCTCCAGCATCATCTCTATCACCAAGGCCATATTTTCAGCTACTGATCCTTCTTCTTTGTTTCCAGCTTTCACATTCCAATCACCAGTAATTAACAATGCACCTTGATTGCATGTTTGATCAATTTCAGACTGCTGATGTTAGTAAAAATCTTCCATTCTTCACCTTTGGCATTCGTGGTTGGTGGGTAAATTTGAATAATAGTCTAATTAAGTGGTCATCCTTGTTGACATATGGATATTACCCTATCACTGACAGCATTGTACTTCAGGATAGATCTTGAAATATTCTTTTTGACCATGAGTTCGATTCCATTACTCTCTAATCTGTCATTCCCAGCATAGTAGACCATGTGATTTTCAGATTCAAAATGGCCAATACCATTCCATTTCAGCTCACTAATGCCGAGGATATCGATCTTTATGTGTTCTATGTCATTGTTTGACAACTTACAATTTTCCTAGATTCATACTTTGTTCATTCCATGTTCTGATTATTAATGGATGTTTGCAGCTGTTTGTTCTCATTTTGAGTCATGCCACATCAGCACATGAAGGTCCAGAAAGCTTTACTCCATCTATGTCATTAAGGTCACTCTACTTTGAAGAGGCAGTTCTTCCTCAGGCAAATTTTGAGTGCCTTCCAAACTGAGGGGCTCATCTTCCAGCACTCTATCAGTGTTCCACTGCTATTCGTAAGGTTTTCAATGTCCAATTTTTTTTTACAAGTAGACCGCCAGGTCCTTCTTCCTAGTCTGTCTTAGCCAGGAAGCTCTGTGGAAACCTGTCCACCATGGGTGTCATGGTTAGGGTTGTGTGTCAACTTGGCTGGGCCATGATTCTCTGTGGTTTGACAGTCATATGATGTTGTGATCACTCCCATGATAAGATTTTTTAAGGGGGAATCACCTCCTTGATGGAATCTGCCGTGAGTAGCCAAATAGTTGAAAGGGAGTTTCCTTGGGCATGTAGCGTACATTGACTATAAGTGGATATTCTGGCAGGGCTTGTGGGAATTTTCTCATTCAGAATCCTGCAGCTGGCCCCTGTTCGTCTGACTCTGGTTCTTGAGAGTTGAGCTAGCAGCTCCTGCAGTCTTGCCTGCCAATCTTGGGATTCCTCAATCTTCACAGCCTGCTCTCCAGCCTGCCGATCTTGGGTTGGCCAGCCCCTGTAGCAACATGAGTCAGGAGAAGCCTGTATTGTAAACTATGGACTTGAGACATTCCACCATCTACAACCACGTTAGCCACTTCCTCAATATAAATCTCTCTCTGCATATGTATTTATATGTTTTACTGATATTGCTTCTACCCAGCCTAAGACAATGGGTAACCCTGTTGATATTTGAGAGATCAATAGAATAGCGTCCAGCATCACAACAATATGCAAGCCGCCTTAGTACCATAAAATGACAGACAAAGGGAGACACCACAGATTAGCAAGTAAATACAATTAAGCCCCCGTATACCTTTTTTTCTTTTTTTTTAAACCTTGCTCCAACAACACAGTTTGTTGTCCTCTGAGGGCTTACATATTGCCGTGATGCTGGACGCTATGGCACCGGTATTCAAATACCAGCAGACTCATCATTGACAGACGGGTTTAAGTGGAGTTTCCAGACTAAGGCTGACTAGGAAGAAGAACCAAGTGGTCTACATCTGAAAAAGAGTTAGCCAGTAAAAACCTTATGAATAGCAGCAGAACATTGTCTGAGATAGTGCCAGAAGATGACCCCTTCAGATTGGAAGGCACTCAAAATATGACTGGGGAAGAGCTATCTCCTCAAAGTGGAGTCAACCTTAATGATGTGGATGGAATCAAGCTTTCAGGACCTTCATTTGTTGATGGGGCACGACTCAAAATGACAAGAAACAGCTGCAAACATCCATTAATAATTGGAACATCGAATGTATGAAGTATGAATCTACAAAGATTGGAAATCATCAGAAATGAAACAGAGTGCATAAAGATCAATATCCCAGGCATTAGCTGAAACGGACTGACATTGGCCATTTTGAATCAGAAACTCATATGGTCTACTATGCCAAGAATGACAAATTGAAGAGGAATGGCATTGCATTCATCATCAAAGGAACATTTCAAGATCTATCCTGAAGTACAAAGCTGTTAAGAAGGAAGACCAGTTAATGTGACTATTACTCGGATTTATGCCCAGTGTTACAGCTAGCCTGTCAATCCATCTCATTTGTTGAGAGTCTTCCTCTTTTTTGCTGACCCCTACTTTACCAAGCATGATATCCTTCTCCAGGAAATGGTTCCAACCACTGATATGTCCAAAGCATGTGAGATGAATTCTCGCCATCCTTGCTTGTAAGGAGCATTCTGGCTGTACTTATTCCAAGACAGATTTGTTCATTCTTCTGGCAGTCCATGGTATACCCTATAATTCTTTCCAACACCATAATTCAGTGGCATCGATTCTTCTTATTCATTGTCCAGCTTTCACATGCATATGAGGTGATTGAGTATACAGGGATCTCTAGACTTTTCGACACACACATATCAGTATGTATGGACTTCACCGTACAACGCACTAGGAATAAGGCCTCAAAAGTTGGGCATTCATAAGGAGCGTCTTTGTTCCTTGGAGGATGCTTACAAGTATATGTCTTTTGGTGAGCATATGTACCCATTTCTAATGGGTATTTATGTAGAAGTAGTATTGCTGGTTCATAGAATATATGTATGTTCGCAGCATTAGTAAATGCGGTCAATTAGATTTTTAAGTGGTTGTACCAATTTCCACTCCCACCAACAGTAGTTGCAATTGCTCCATGTTCTACCCCCTAGTTTCCATTATCCATCTTTTTCATTTTAGCCATTCTGGTATGTATATCACATTATGACATTTTATTCGAATTTCTCTAATAACTAAAGAAGTTTAGTCCCTTTTCATATATTTGTTGGTGATATAGTTATCACCTTTTATAGAGAGTTTAAATATTTGCTTCTTTCTTTTTTTAATTTTTATTGTGCTTTAAGTGGAAGTTTACAAATCAAGTCAGTCTCTCACAGAAAAACTTATCTCTACCTTGCTACATGCTCCCAATTGTTCTCCCCCTAATGTGACAGCCCACTCCCTCCCCCTACTCTAGCTTTTCGTGTCCATTCCACAAGCTTCTAACGCCCTCTACCCTCTCATCTCCCTTCCAGACAGGATATGCCAACATAGTCTCGAGTGTCCACCTGATCCAAGAAGCTCACTCCTCACCAGCATCCCTCTCCAACCCATTGTCCAGTCCAATCCATGTCTGAAAGGTTGGCTTTGGGAATGGCTCCTGCCCTGGGCCAACAGAAGGTCTGGGAGCTGTGATCACCAGGGTCCTTCTACTCTCAGTCAGACCATTAAGTCTGGTCTTTTTATGAGAACTTGGGGTCTGCATCCCACTGTTCTCCTGCTCCCTCAGGGGTTCTCTGCTGTGTTTGTTCCCTGTCAGGGCAGTCATCACTTCTTGCCGGGCACATCTAGTTCTTCTGGTCTCAGGCTGATGTGGTCTCTGGTTAATGTGGCCCTTTCTGTCTCTTGGGCTCAGAATTACCTTAAGTCCTTGGTGTTATTAATTTTCCTTTGATCCAGGAGAGTTGAGACCAATTCATGCATCTTAGATGGCCACTTGCTAAGGTTGAGGACCCCAGATGCCACTCTCCAAAGTGGGATGCAGAATGTATTCTTAATAGATTTTATTATGCCACTTGACTTAGATATGCCCTGAAACTATTGTCCCGAAACCCCACCCCTGCTGCGGTGGACTTCGAAACATTCGGTTTATTCAGGAAACTTCTTTGCTTTTGGTTTAGTCCAGTTGTGCTAACCTCGCCTGTATTGTGTGTTTTCTCTCCCATCAGCTAAAGTACTTTTCTATTATCTAATTAGTGAATACCTCTCTTCTGCCCTCCTTCCCTCCCCCTTCTCCTAACCATCAAAGAATATTTTCTTCTCTGTTTAAACAGTTTCTCCAGCTCTTATAATAGTGGTCTTATACAATATTTCAGTCAGCATAATGCCTTTCAGATTCCTCCGTGTTATGAAATGTGTCACAGTTTCATCACTATTCTTTATCGAAGCGTAGTATTCCATTGTGTGAATATACCATAATTTATTTGTCCATTCATCCATTGATGGGCACCTTGGTTGCTTCCACCTTTTTGCTATTGTAAAGAGTGCTGCAATGAACATGGGTGTGCATATATCTGTTCGTGTAAAGGCTCCTATTTCTCTAGGATATATTCCAAGGAGTGGGATTGCTGGATTGTATGGTAGTTCTATTTTTAGCTTTTTAAGGAAGCGGCAAATCGATTTCCAAAATGGTTGTACCATTTTACAATCCTACTAGCAATGTATAAGTGTTCCAGCCTCGCCAGAACCTCTCCAAAATTTATTATTTTGTGCTTTTTGGATTAATGCCAGCCTTGTTGGAGTGAGATGGAATCTCATTGTAGTTTTGATTTGGATTTCTCTAATGGCTAATGATCTGTTAGCTACCTGAATGTTTTCTTTAGTGAAGTGCCTGTTCATATTTTTCCCATTTTTAAATTGGGCTATTTGTCTTTTTGTAGTTGAGATTTTGTAATATCAAGTAGATTTTAAAGATCAGGCGCTGATCAGAAATTTCATAGCTAAGAACTTTTTCCCAGTCTCTAGATAATCTTTTTACTCTTTTGGTGAAGACTTTGGATGAGCTAGGTGTTTGATTTTTAGGAGCTTCCAGTTATCTAGTTTTTCTTCTGCATTGTTACAAATGTTTTATATACTGTTTATGCCATGTATGAAAGCTCCCAACATTGTCCCGGTTTTTTCTCCCATGATCTTTGTTGTTTTCGATTTTATATTTAGGTCTTTGATGCATTTTGTGTTCGTTTTTGTGCATGGTGTAAGGTATGGGTCTGGTTTCATTTTTTTGCAGATGGATATGTAGTTATGGCAGCATCATTTTTAAAAAATGCTTTCTTTACCCCATTTAACTGTTTTGGGGCCTTTGTCAAATATCAGCTGCTCATATGTGGATGGATTTATACCTGGATTCTCAATTCTGTTCCATTGGTCTATATATCTGTTGTCATACCAGTACCAGGCTGTTTTGACTACTGAGGCAGTATAATATGTTCTAAAATAAGGTAGAGTTAGACCTCCCACTTTGTTCTTCTTTTTCAGTAATGCTTTACTTATCGGGGTCCTTTTTCCTTTCCATATGAAGTTGGTGATTTGTTTCTCCATCTCATTAAAAAATGTCGTTGGAATTTGGATCGGAATTCCTTTAAATCTATAGATGACTTTTGGTAGAACAAATATTTTTACAATGTTAAGTCTTCCTATCCATGAGCGAGGTATGTTTTTCCACTTATGTAGGTCTCTTTTGGTTTCTTGCAGAAGTATTTTGTAGTTTTCTTTGTATAAATCTTTTACATCTAACTTAAGATTTATTCCTAAGTATTTTATCTTCTTGGGGGCTACTGTAAATGGTATTGATTTGATGATTTCCTCTTCAATATTCTTTTTGTTGGTGTAGAGGAATCCAACTGATTTTTGTATGTTTATCTTGTATCCTGATGCTCTGCTGAACTCTTCTATTAGTTTCAGTAGTTTTCTTGAGGATTCCTTAGGGTTTTCTCTGTTTAAGATCGTGTCATATGCAAATCGAGATACTTTTACTCTTTCCTTGCCAATCTGTATGCCCTTTGTTTCTTTTTTTTAATATTTTTTATTGTACTTTCAGTGAAAGTTTACAAATCAAGTCAGTCTCTCACTTATATACACCTTACTACATACTCCCAATTACTCTCCCCCAATGAGACAGCCCCCTCCCTCCCTCCACTCTCTCTTTTTGTGTCGATTTCGCCAGCTTCTAGCCCCCTCTGCCTTCCCATCTCCCCTCCAGACAGGAGATGCCAACATAGCCTCAAGTGTCCACCTGATGCAAGTAGCTCACTCCTCATCAGCATCTCTTTCCAACCCATTGTCTAGTCCAATCCATGTCTGACAAGTTGGCTTCGGGAATGGTTCCTCTCCTGGGCCTACAGAATGTTTGGGGACCATGAACGCCAGGGTCCTTCTAGTCTCAGTCAGACCATTAAGTCTGGTCTTTTTATGAGAGTTTGGGGCCTGCATTCCACTGTCCTCCTGCTCCTTCAGGGGTTCTCTGTTGTGTTCCCTGTCAGGGCAGTCAACGGTTGTGGCTGGGCACCACCTAGTTCTTCTAGTCTCAGGATGATGTAGTCCCTAGTTCATGTAGCCCTTTCTGTCTCTTCAGCTTGTAATTACCTTGTGTCCTTGGTGTTCTTCATTCTCCTTCTATCCAGGTGGTTTGACACTCATTGATACAACTTAGATGTTTGCTTGCTAGCCTTTAAGACCCCAGACGCCACACTTCAAAGTGGGATGAAGAATGTTTTCTTAATAGATTTTATTTTGCCAATTGACTTAGATGTCCCCTGAAACCATGGTCCCCAAACCCCTGCGTGTGCTTCGCTGACCTTCTAAGCATTCAGGTTATCCCGGAAACTTCTTTGCTTTTTGTTTAGTCCAGTTGTACTGACCTCCCCTGTATTGAGTGTTGTCCTTCCCTTCACCTAAAGTAGTTCTTATCTACTACTTAATTAGTAAATACCACTCTCCCACCCTCCCTCCCTCCCCATTCTCATAACTACAAAAGAATGTGTTCTTCTTAGTTTAAACTATTTCTCAAGACCTTATAATAGTGGTCTTATACAATATTTGTCTTTTTGCAACTGACTGATTTCACTCAGCATAATGCCTTCCAGGTTTCTCTGTGTTATGAAATGTTTCACAGATTCATCACTGTTCCTTATCGATGCGGAGTTTTCCATTGTGTGAATATACCATAATTTATTTATCCGTTCATCCGTTGATGGGCACCTTGGTTGCTTCCATCTTTTTGCTATTGTAAACAGTGCTGCAATAAACATGGGTGTGCATATATCTCTTCATGTAAGGGCTCTTATTTCTCTAGGGTATATTCCGAGGAGTGCGATTGCTGGGTCGTACAGTAGTTCTATTTCTAGCTTTTTAAGGAAACGCCAAATTGATTTCCAAAGTTGTGTTACCATTCCACATTCCCACCAGCAGTGTATAAGAGTTCCAATCTCTCCGCAGCCCCTCCAACATTTACTATTTTGTGTTTTTTGGATTAACGCCAGCCTTGTTGGAGTGAGATGGAATCTCATTGTAATTTTAATTTGCATTTCTCTAATGGCTAATGATCGAGAGCATTTCCTCATGAATCGGTTAGCCGCCTGAATGTTTTGTTTAGTGAAGTGTCTGTTCATATCCTTTGCCCAATTTTTAATTGGGTTGTTTGTCTCTTTGTGATTGAGTTTTAGCAGAATAATGTAGATTTTAGAGATCAGGCACTGGTTAGAGATGTCGTCACTGAAAATTTTTTCCCAGTCTGTATGTGGTCTTTTTACTCTTTTGGTGAAGTCTTTAGATGAGCATAGGTATCTGATTATTAGGAGCTCCTGGGTATCTGGTTTCTCTTCGTCTTTTTTAGTAATGTTTTATATTCTGTTTATGCCTTGTATGAGGGCTCCTAATGTTGTCCCTATTTTTTCTTCCATGATCTCTAGCGTTTAAACTTTATGTTTAGGTCTTTGATCCATTTGGAGTTAGTTTTTGTGCATGGTGTGAGGTATGGGTCCTGTTTCATTTTTTTTGCAGATGGATATCCAGTTATGCCAGCACCATTTGTTAAAAAGACTATCTTTTCTCCAATTAAGTGACACTGGGCCTTTGTCAAATATCAGCTGCTCATATATGGATGGATTTATATCTGGATTCTCAATTCTGTTCCGTTGGTCTATGTGTCTGTTGTTGTACCAGTACCGGGCTGTTTTGACTACTGTGGCTGTATAATAGGTTCTAAAATCATGTAGAGTGTGGCCTCCCACTTTGTTCTTCTTTTTCAGTAATGCTGTACTTATCCGGGGCTTCTTTCCCTTTCATATGAAGTTGGTGATTTGTTTCTCCATCTCATTAAGAAATGTCTTTGGAATTTGGATCGGAAGTGCGTTGTATATATAGATGGCTTTTGGTAGGACAGACATTTTTACAATGTTAAGTCTTCCTATCCATGAGCAAGGTATGTTTTTGCACTTATGTAGGTCCCTTTTGGTTTCTTGCAGTAGTACCTTGTAGTTTTCTTTGTATAGGTCTTTTACATCTTTGGTAGGATTTATTCCTAAGTATTTTATCTTCTTGGGGGCTATAGTGAATGGTATTGATTTTCTGATTTCCTCTTTGATGTTCTTTTTCTTGATGTAAAGGAATCCTACTGATTTTTGTGTGTTTATCTTGTAACCTGATACTCTGCTGAACTCTTAGTTTCAGTAGTTTTCTTGAGGATTCCTTAGGGTTTTCTGTGTATAAGATCGTGTAATCTGCAAAAAGAGATATTTTTACTTCTTCCCTGCCAATCCGGATGCCCTTTATTTCTTTATGTAGCCTAATTACTCTGGCTAGGACCTCCAACACAATGTTGAATAATAGCGGTGATAAAGGGCATGCTTGTCCGATTCCTGTTCTCAGAGGAAATGCTTTCAGGCTCTCTCCATTTAGAATGATGTTGCCTATCGGCATTGTATAAATCCCCTTTATTATGTTGAGGAATTTTCCTTCTATTCCTATTTCACTGAGAGTTTTTATCATAAATGGGTGTTGGACTTTGTCAAATGCCTTTTCTGCATCAATTGATAAGATCATGTGGTTTTCATCTTTTGTTTTATTTATATGGTGGATTACATTAATTGTTTTTCTAATATTGAATCAACTTTGCATAAATTTTTTTTTTTTATGCATACCTGGTATAAATTCCACTTGGTCATGGTGGATTACTTTTTGATATGTTGTTGAATTCTACTGGTTAGAATTTTGTTGAGGATTTTTGCATCTATGTTCATGAGGGATATAGGTCTGTAATTTTCTTTTTTGTGAGCTGTCTTTAGCTGGTTTTGTTATCAGGGATATGCTGGCTTCATAGAATGAGTTAGGTAGTGTTCTATTCTTTTCTGTGCTTTGAAATACCTTTAGTATTAGTGGTGTTCACTCTTCTTTGAAAGTTTGATAGAGCTCTGCAGTGAAGCCGTCCGGGCCAGGGCTTTTTTTGTGGGGAGTTTTTGATTACCATTTCTGTCTCTTTTTTTTTTGTTATAGCTCTATTTAGTTGTCCTACTTCTGTTTGTGTTAGTTTAGGTAGGTAGCGTGTTTCTAGGAGTTCATCTATTTCTTCTAGGTTTTGAAATTTGTTATAGTACAGTTTTTCATAGTAATCTAACATGATTCTGTATTTTCAGTTGGGTCTGTTGTGATATGGCACATCTCATTTCTTATTCAGGTTGTTTCCTTTCCTGTATTGCTTTAGTCAGTCTGGCCAATGGTTTATCAATTTTGTTAATTTTTTTCAAAGAACCAACCTTTGGCTTTGTTAATTCTTTCAGTTGTTTTTCTGTTCTCTAGTTCATTTAATTCTGCTTTAGTTTTCATTATTTGTTTTCTTCTGGTGCCTGATGGATTCTTTTGTGGCTCTCTTTCCATTTGATCAAGGTGTAGGGACAGTTCTCTGCTTTTGCCTCTTTCTTCTTTATGTATGTGTGCATTTATGGAAATAAATTGACTTCTGAGCACTGCTTTTGGAATTGTTTTCCGTCACGTTGCATTCTATCAATTTCTTTATTCCCTTCTTAATGTCTTCTATAACCCAGTCTTTTTTGAGCAGGGTATTGTTCAGTTTCCAAGTATTTGATTTCTCTTCCCTGATTTTTCTGTTATTGATTTCTACTTTTATGGCATTATGGTCTGAGACGATGCTTTGTAATATTTTGATGTTTTGGATTCTACAAAGGTTTGTTTTATGACCTAATATGTGATCCATTCTAGGGAATGTTCCATGTGCACTAGAAAAAAGTGTACTTGCGGCTGTTGGGCGGACTATTCTGTATAAGTCTATGAGGTTAAGTTGGTTGATTGTAGCTATTAGATCTTCCGTGTCTCTATTGAGCTTCTTACTGGATGTTCTGTCTTTCACCGAAAGTGGTGTGTTGAAGTCTCCTACTATAATTGTGGGTGTGTCTATCTCACTTTCAATTCTCCTAAAGTTTGTTTTATGTATCTTGCAGACCTGTCATTGGGTGCATAAATATTTAATATGGTTATATCTTCCGGGTAAATTGTCCCTTTATTCATTATGTAGTATCCTTCTTTATCCTTTGTGGTGGGTTTAACTTTAAAGTCTATTTTGTCAGAAATTAATATTGCCACTCTTGCTCTTTTTTGATTGTTCTTTGCTTGATATATTTTCAGTTTGTGCCTCTAAGTCTCAGGTGTGTCTCTTGTAGGCAGCATATAGACAAATTTTGTTTTATCCAGTCTTCGACTCTCTGTCTCTTTATTGGTGCATTTAGTCCATTTACATTCAGCGTAATTATAGATAAGTATGAGTTTTATGAGTTTAGTGCTGTCATTTTGATGACTTTTTTGTGTGTCATTGACAATTTCATTTTTCCTCTCAATTTTTTGTGCTGAGAAGTTTTTCTTTGTAAATTGCGTGTTCCTCTTTTTCATAGTAGTTGAATTTATTTTTTGCTGAGCAATTATGTTTATCTTGGTTTTTATTCTGAAGTATGGAATCGTTAGGCATCTATGTGGTTACCTTAATATTTACCCCTATTTTTCTTAGTAAAAACCTAACTTGTATCATCCTATATCACCTTGGTTTCCTCTCTATATGGAAGATCTATGGCTCCTGTATTTAGTCTCACTTTTTTGATTATGGTAATCTTTTACATAATGACATCAATGATTCCCTGTTTTGAGCATTTTTTTTTAAATCAATCTTATTTTGTTTTTGTGATTTCTCTATCTGAGTTGACATCAGGATATTCTGTGACCTTGTGTTGTGTTGGTATCTGATATTATTGATTTTCTGACCAAAGTATTTCCTTTAGTAACTCATGTAGCTTTGGTTTGGCTTTTGCAAATTCTCTAAACTTGTATTTATCTGTAAATGTCTTAATTTCACCCTCACATTTGAGAGAGAGTTTTGCTGGATATATGATCCTTGGCTGGCAGTTTCTCTCCTTCAGTGCTCTATATATGTCATCCCATTGTCTTCTTGCCTGCATGGTCTCTGCCGAGTAGTCTGAACTTATTGATTCTCCTTTGTAGGTGACATTCTGTTTATCCCTGGCTGCTTTTAAAATTTTCTCTTTGTCTTTGGTTTTGGCAAGTTTGATGATAATATGTCTTGGTGATTTTCTTTTGTGATCTATCTTGTATGGGGTTCGATGAGCATCTTGGATAGATATCCTTTCATCTTTCCTGATGCCAGGGAAGTTTTCTGCCAACAGACCTTCAACTATTCTTTCTGTGTTTTCTGTTATCCCTCCCTGTTCTGGAACTCCAATCACATGGAAGTTATTCTTCCGATAGAGTCCCATATGATTCTTAGGGTTTCTTCATTTTTTTAAATTCTTTTATCTGATTTTTCTTCAACTATAAATTTTTTTTTTTTAATATTGGTGTCAATTGTCTCATCCTCCGTCGTCCCCACTCTGAATTCCAATTCCTCGATTCAGCTCTTCTGACTTCCTATTGAATTGCCTAATTCTGTAATTTTATTGTTAATCTTTTGGGTTTCTGAATGCTGTCTCTTAATGGATTCTTGCAGCTTAATAATTTTTTCACTATGTTCTTGAGTAATCTTTTTTGATTTCTTCAATTGCTTTATCAGTGTGTTCTTTGGCTTTTTCTGTAGATTGCCTTATTTCATTTCTGAGGTCATCTCTGATGTCTTGAAGCATTCTGTATATTAATTTTTTATATCCTACATCTGGCAATTCCAAGAATGTATCTTCATTTGGGAAAGATTTTGATCCTTTGATTTGGGGGTTTGTGGAAGGACTCATGGTCTCCTTCTTTATGTGATTTCATATTGACTGCTGTCTCTGAGCCATCTGTAACATATTCTAATGATTTATTTTATATTTGCCAACTGAGCCTTATCCTCTTGTTTTGTTTTCTTTCAGTACACCCAGATGGGCTACTAGATTGTGCTATCTTGATTGTTGTAACCTTTGAATCACTTATGTCCTATTACCAGATGATTTGAGCTGTTACCAGGTATATGAGCCCATGAGTCCTTTCAGTATTTTTTAATACAATCAGCTTATGTGCCCTGATAGTGAGTCACCTAGTGTGTGGTGTAGACTCTCACCTATTAACTTAGAAGAGTAGTGGTGATGGTTGTATGCACCAGATTCTAATAGCAGAAGGGGGTCACGCTCCGAGGAGGACAGGGTTCTGACAGCCTTCTTCCATGTGCCAGTGAAGTAGGAGTGTCTCTATTCTCTCGCGCTCTCTGGTGGGTGGGCTCTGCAGCTGTACCTTAGGCATGCAATGGTTGTATCTCTGAAGATTTCTTGGCGTCGCTATCCTCAGACCCCTTTAGCAGGTGGCTAGATGGTGTGGGTGGAGCTTCAGCTGTCAGTTCCTTGTTGTGGATCAGTGAGGGCTCTGTTTAGTAGGTAGAGAGGTAGCAGACCTCCAAAAGTTGCCTTTCCACTCCTCAGCTAAAACAATGACAGTCAGATCTCTATGAGAATTGCCTTTGCTTTATAATAGCCATCTGGTTCCCTGTAGGGATGAAAGCCAAAGACTGTGGATCTCTTATGCTTGGCTGCAGCTGGTTCTGTATTATTTTCCCAGTTTAGGGAAGTCAGGAAAGGATTTTTCTCTCAGTCCAGGAGAATAGGTTAGAAAAAGAAGAAAAACAAACAAAACCCCCACAGAACACTTCACTCCCTGACCCAGAAAATTCCAGTGTTGATGAAGCCAGCTGGGGCAGGGAGGGGAGGGATCAGGTAGACAGAAGAGAGTAGTGTGGCAATATAGACAAAGTTACTTATCTTGTTTGGTGAGAACTGTTTTATCTGAGATTCCAGAGTGATGTGTATCCTGTGTGCACTGGCTGGGTCGAGAATGCCCCTGAAGATTAGGGCTGCATTCCATGCTTTTGCTGTCTCAGGAAGCCACGATCAGCTCCTCCGCTCTTAGTCGAAAACACGGCTCCAAGGTATTCTGTCTGGGACAGTGCGCTCCAGGCTCCAAAACCAGTCACTGGTTCCCTGTGTTTCCTTGTTCTCCTGTCAGCAGCTTTGGTGTGCAGCCTGCGTGTGCTGGCTTGGTCCCCACTGAGGTTACTCCAGGGGCTTAGAGCTGTGTCTCATGCTTGCCCTGTCTCAGTAAGCCATGATCAGCCCCACCACTCTGGCACCAGGGAACCGCGAGAACTCAAGGCTATGGCTCGGGACACCGGCTCCAGAAGCAGTTGCTGAACAGCGTGCAGCTTTTCACTCCCCTGTCACTCAGGTCAACTCCTTAGATCTGTGTTTCATTGGCCAGGGTTCGTAGATTGTCATGTATGTAATCAATTCATTTGTTTTTTCGAGTCTTTCTTGCAAGAGACATCAGCAGTAGCTTCTACCTAGTCTGCCTAATTGTTCCCCTCCGCCCTTTGTTTCTTAATCTAGACTAATTGCTCTGGCTAGGACCTCCAGCACAATGTTGAATAAGAGTGGTGATAAAGGGCATCCTTCTCTGGTTCCCAAACTCAAAGGGAATGCTTTCAGGCTCCCTCCAATAAGATGATGTTGGCTACCAATAGCCCTTTATTATGTTGAGGGATTTTCCTTGTATTCCTACTTTGCTGAGAGTTTTTATCACGAATCAATGTTGAACTTTGTTAAATGTCTTTTCTGCATCAATCAATCACTTGATTCTTGTCTTTTGTTTTATTTATATGATGGATTACTTTAATCGTTTTTCTACTGTTGAACCATCCCTGCATAACTGGTATGAATCCCACTTGGTTGTGGTGAATTATTTTTTTTTTCATACGTTGTTGAATTCTATTGTCTAGAGTTTTGTTGAGGATGTTGGCATCTGAGTTCATGAGGGATATAGGTCTGTAATTTTCTTTTTTTGTAGTGTCTTTACCTGGTTTTGGTATCAGGGATATGCTGGCTTCGTAGAATGAGTTTGAGAGTATTCTGTCCTTTTCTATGCTCTGAAATACTTTTAGTAGTTGTGGTGATAGCTCTTCTCTGAAAATTTGGTAGAAGTCTGCAGTGAACCCATCCAGGCCAGGGCTTTTTTTTTTTTGTTGGGAGTTTTGGGTACCTTTTCAAGTTTTTCTTTTGTTATGGGTCTATTTACTTATTCTACCGTTTTTGTTAGTTTAGGTAGGTAGTGAGTTTCTAGGAATTCGTCCATTTCTTCCAGGTTTTCAGATGTGTTAGAGTACAATTTTTCATAGTGATCTGATTCTTTTAATTTCTATTGGGTCTGCTGTAATATCGCCCATCTCATGTCTTATTCAGATTATTCGATTCCTCTCCTGCTTTTCTTTTGTCAGTTTGGCCAGTGGTTTATCAATTTCGTTGATTTTTCAAAGAACCAGCTTTTGGCCTTGTTAATTCTTTCAATTGTTTTTCTGTTTTCTCTTTCATTTAGCTCTGCTCTAATTTTTATTATTTGTTTTCTTCTCTTGCCTGAGGGTTTCTTTTGTTGCTCTTTTTCTGTTTGTTCAAGTTGTAGGGATAATTCTTTGATTTTGCCCCTTTCTTCTTTTGGATGTGTGCATTTATTGATATAAATTGGCCTCTGTGCACTGGTTTCACTGTGTCCCGAAGTTCTTACAGGAAGTATTTTCATTCTCATTGGATGCTATGAATTTCTTTATTCCATCCTTAATGTCTTCTATAATCCAGTCTTTTTTGAGCAGGGTATTGTTCAGTTTCCAAGTGTTTGATTTCTTTTCCCTGCTTTTTCTGTTATTGATTTCCACTTTTATGGTCTTATGGTCAGGGACGATGCTTTGTAATATTTTGATGTTTTGGATTCTGCAAAGGCTTGCTTTATGACCTAATATGTCTTCTATTCTAGAGAATGTTCCATGTGCACTAGAAAAGATAGTATACTTGGCTACTATTGGGTGGAGTGTTCTGTTTGTATCTAGGAGGTCAGGTTGATTGATTGTGACATTTAGATCTTCCACGTCTTTATTGAGCTTCTTTCTGGATGCCCTGTCCTTCACCGAAAGTAGTGTGTTGAAGTCTCCTACTATTATTGTGGAGCTGTCTATCTCAGTTCTCAATGCTGATGGAGTTTTTTTTTTATGTATCTTGCAGCCCTGTCATTGGGTGCATGAATATTTAATATGGTTGTATCTTCTTGGTATATTGTCTGTTTAATCATTACATAGTGTCCTTCCTTATCTTTTGGGATGGATTTCACTTTAAAGTCTATTTTTTCAGAAATTAATATTGCCACTCCTGCTCTTTTTTTATTGTTGTTTGCTTGATATATTTTTTTCCATCCTTCGAGTTTTAGTTTGTTTGTGTCTCTAAGTCTAAAGTGTGTCTCTTTTAGACAGCATACAGATGGATCGTGTTTTTTAATCCATTCTGCCACTGTCTGTCTCTTTATTGGTGCATTTAGTCCATTTACATTCAGAGTAATTATGGATAGGTATCTTTATGAGTTTAGTGCTATCATTTTGAAGTCCCTTTTTGTGTGATGTTGACAGTTTTCTTTCCCACTTAACTTTATATGCTGAGTAGATTATCTTTATATATTGTCCTTTCCTCATGTTCGTTGTTGTTTTTTTTTCTGCTGAATCTTTTTTATTATTATTATTTTATTTTGATGTGTAGGATAGTTTGTCTCCTTTGTGGTTACCTTATTATTTACGCTTATTTTTCTAAATTTAAACCTAACTTTTTTTTTGTATCATTTGTCTTCTTGTCCATATAGAAGATCTATGACTACATTTCTTAAAAAAAAAAAAAAATTCTTAGTCCCTCTTTATTCTTTTAGTGTTGTCTTCTTTTACATAATAACATTACTGTTTCCCTGTTTTTAGTGGGTTTTTTTTCTTGATTTATTTTTGTGATTTGCATGTCTTGGTTGACTTCTGATTGCTCTGTCCAGTGTCCTAGTCTTGGGTGGATACATGATATTATTGATTTTCTAGACAAAAAACTCCCTTTAGTATTTCTTGTAGTTTTGGTTTGGTTTTTACCAATTCCCTAAACTTCTATTTATCTGGAAATGTCCTAATTTGCCTTCATATTTGATTGACAGTTTTGCTGGATAGATGATTCTTGGCTGGCATTTTTTTTCCTTTAAGTTTTTATTTATCTCATCCCATTGCCTTCTTGCCTGAATAGTTTCAGCCGAGTAGTCCGAGTTTATTCTTATTGGCTCATCTTTGTAAGTGACTTTTCGTTTATCCCTAGCTGCTCTCAAAATTCTCTCTTCATCCTTGTTTTTGGTAAGTTTGATTATAGTACGTCTTGGTGACTTTCTTTTAACTTCTACCTTATGTGGAGTTCTGTGAGCTTCTCGGATAGATATCTTCTCATCTTTCACAATATCAGGGAGTTTTTCTGATAACAAATCTTCAACAATTCTTTTTGTATTTTCTGTTATCCCTCCCTGTTCTGGTACTCCAATCACTCGTAGGTTATTTCTCTTGATAGAGTCACTCATGATTCTTAAGGTTTCTTCATTTTTTTAAATTCTTTTATCTGATTTTTCTTCAAATATATTGGTGCCAAGTGCTTCATCTTCAAGTTCAGAAATTCTGCCTTCCACTTGCTCAATTCTGATCCTCTGACTTTTTATCGATTTGTCTACTTCTGTAATTTTATTGTTAGTCTTCTGAATTTCTGATTTCTCTCTGTCTATGGATTTTTCCTGCTTATTAAATTTTTCATTATGTTACTGCATAATCTTTTTAATTTCTTCAACTGCTTTATCTGTGCATTCCTTGGCTTGTTCTGCATATTCCCTGATTTCCTTCCTGTTGCCTTATTTTGTATCCTGCCTCTGGTAAGTCCAGGAAGCCACTTTCATCTTGAAGATCACTTGATCCTCTGTTTTGAGAGCTTGTTGAGGTGAACATGCTCTCTTTTTTTATGTAACTTGATATTGACTGTTGTCTCTGAGCCATCTATAAGTTATCGTATTAGTTTATTTTATGTTTGCTTTCTGTGTTATACCTTCTTGCTTTGTTTTGTTTTGATATGCTCAAACTGGTTGCTTAAGTGAGCTAGCTTTGGTTATTTTTGCCTTTGGAGCTCTGATGTCCTGTCCCCATAGGGCTAGAGCTGTTATCAAGTAGATCAGCTCAGGAGCCCATTCGTTTTCTTGTATGAATTCACCTCAGATGTCCAGGTAGCTGATCATCAAGTGTGTGGTACAGGCTCTGTCTTACAGTCGTAGAGGGGCTTGGGTGATTGGTGTAGGTACCGGTATCTGGTTGCAGCAGGGTGTCACGCTCTGAATGAGGCAGGGAGCTGAGAATCACCCCCCAAGTGTCTCTGAGGAAAGCATGACCCTGTACTCCAGAGTGTACAGGTAGGTGCGTTCTGCAGACTGACCATTGGCACCCCATATTTTTGGTTGTAAGGGCTGGGAGGTACCAGTTATCCCTGGTCCCCTGTTGCAGGTGGCTTGGTGACCTAAGTGGAGCAAACAGTCCTTAGGCCCGTGATGTGGGTGGGTGAGGACCCTGTTTAATAGGCAAAGCAATGTCAAACATTGAACACCCACCTCTCCGCCACACAGCTGAAACAGTTGTTCTCTGCCAACAAGAGCCTATTCTCCTGATATAGGTCCACACATGTCCATGCAGAGAGGAATGTACTCAAAGTCCATGGACTGTTTATGCCTGGACAGGAGCTGCTTCTGTCCTGAGCTCCCCTGGTTAGTGGAGCTGGCAAATTTTTATTCCCCCATTTGCAAATTTATTTCTTCTCCAAGGCTGGGTGGATGGCTCTAGGCACTCAACAGTGCCTATTTCAGGCCCGGGGAAATCAGCTGCTGAATCCAGCTTGGACGTGGGGGGGGGGGGTGCAGTAAAATATTGCTAGTACTTAGCTTTTGCAGAGATCACCATTCTTCTCTGGTTCTGGAGGTGTGAGTAGGCTGTGTGGCTGGCTGCTTTTCCCTGTGGAAACTATGGCTGAACACTAGTACCAGGCTGCCGCCCGCCACTCCCAGAAATGGTGCCTGAGGGCTCCATGCGATTCAGTTCCAGTAATTCCTTTCTGCTTCTTAACTGTGTCTTACTCCCCCTGCCCCTCAGTTCGTTTTCTAACCTTGCCTTTGATGTTCAGGACTCCTAGCTTGTCATAAATATACTCATTTCGCTCGTTTTTTGGGGTGTTTGTTGTAAGAGAGCTTGCTGGAAGCGTCTATTCCACCATCTTGGCCCTGCCCTGCTTATTTCTTTCTTGAACTGTCTCCTTTTTTTTTTTTTTGTATCAATTTTCCATTGTTCTTTATATATTATGGAACCAAGCCCTCAGTAGGATGTATGTATTGTAAATAACTTTAACCACTTGCCATTGGGTCGATTCTGACTTATGACGACCTCATGTGTTGCAGAGTAGAATTGCTCTCCATAGTGTTTTTAAGGCTGTGAACTTTCAGAAGCAGATCATCACACCTTTCTTCCAAGGCTATCCTGAGTGAGTTCAAACTGTCAATCTTTTTGTTAGTAGTTACTTAACCATTTGCTCCACCCAAGGACTTCTACTCTGGGGTCACACTTTCCTTTTCTTATTGATGTATTTTGATGAATTCGTTGTTGTTAGTTGTTGTTGAGTTGGCTTTGACTCATGGTGATGCCAAGTACAACAGAACAAAACGTTACCTGGTCCTGAGTTATCTTCATGATCTTTGGTATACTCTAGTCCATTATTGTGGACACTGTGTATTTTGAGTGCTTTCCTACCTAGGGGCTTGTCCTAGGCAGGGTTCTCCAGAGAAACAAAACCAGTTAAGTGTATAAATATATATGTAGACAGATTTATATCAAGGAAATGGCTCATGCAGTTGTAGAGGCTAGAAAGTCCTAAGTCTGTCGGTCCAGCTGGAGATTTCTTCTGACTCACATAGCTGCAGCGGCTGGCAAACCCAGAATCAGCAGGCCAGACAGCAGACCTCTGTCTCACAGGATGTGGAGGCTGACATATCCCAAGATATGCAAGTAAGCTGCTAGCTTAAATCTCAAGAACTGGAGTTTAGATGAACAGGAGCCAGCTGCAGGATCCAGAGCGAGCAAAAGCCCATTGAGACTGCCAGAAATTCCACCTATATTGGATACAGGCCACACCCATAAGGGAATTCCCTTTCATCTGACTGGTTGCTAATAACAGATCTCATCATGGAAGTGATTATAGTATATCACATCTCATTATGGAGGTGATTACATCACTACATTGCTACCAAACTACATCTCAACTGCCAAAGCACTGAGAATCATAACTCAGGTAAGTTGATATACAACCTTAACTATCACAGGGCTCATCTTCCAATACTACATCAGACAATATTTTGCTGTGATCCATAGGGTTTTCATTGACTAATGTTCTGAAATAGGTTGCCAGTCCTTACTTCTTAGTATGTTTTCCTCAAAAAGCTTCTCTGAAACCTGTCCACCATGGGTAAGGAAGCAGGTATTTGGAATATCAGTGGCATAGAAGGTGAATAGAAGTCCTAACTTTTAGTAGTCTAATAGCCCTTCATAAGAATCATGACTCACACTTTGTTTAGCTTTCAAGTTTACATTCCTGTACACACACAATCCTCCTTTTAATAATCTCACACCCACCCAGTGCTTCCTAAAGAAACTCTACCTTCGATAAGAGGGTTTTACTCCATAGTTCTTTAGGGTATTCTGTAAAACACCATGGCTTGAGTCAGGCGCACATTAGTTTTCAAGGTGACATCTGTGCTTTTGAACACTTTAAAGAGGTCTCTTGCAGCAGATTTGCCCAATGCAATGTGTCGTTTGATTTCTTGACTGCTGCTTCAGTGGGTGTTTATTGTGGATCCAAGCAAAATGGAGCCCTTAATGACGTCAACATTTTCTCACTTTATCATGATGTTGCTTATTGGTCCAGTTGTTAGGATTTTTGTTTTCTTTATGTTGAGATGTAATCCGTACTGAAGGCTGTAGTCCTTGATCTTCATCAGTAAGTGCTTTAAGGCCTCTTCACTTTCAGCAAGGAAGGTTGTGTCATATGCAAATCTCAGGTTATTAATGAGTCTTCCTCTAATCCTGATGCCTTATTCTTCTTCATACAGTCCAGCTTCTTGGATTATTTGCTCAGCATACAGGTTGAATAGGTATGGTGAATGGATACAATGGTGATGCACACCTTTCTTGAGTTTAAACCATCCAGTATTCCTTGCTCTGTTTAGATGACTTTCTCTTGTTCTATGTACAGGTTCCTTATGAGCACAATTAACTGTTCTGGAATTCTCATTCTTCCCAATGTTCTTCATAATTTGTTATGAGCTGGAGTAGGTCTCAGAAATAATGTGCTGTTTCTTCTGCTTGGTCCTGCATGGCTGCCTACTTCCCTAGCTGGTAGCAGCTAAGGCCTGTCTCAGAAACACTCTCTTAACGTGACCCACTTAACGTGAGTCTTCACACTGCTCCATCTTCTTTCCCATGTGTGTCTCCTGCCCTCCTCAGTGGCTGGGAAAATGATAGTAGTCCGCTGATGAGATTTATTCTTTTATTATACTTTATTTTATCATTTGTTTTTATAACACAGTACCATTAAAATCCAGGATAAGAAAAACGTTTGTATGATGAAAGTGGATAATCTCAAACTGTGCCCACAACAGAGGCCTCCCACTCCTCTGGCTTACTGTATTTTCTCCTTGTTTATTTGCTCTTCCCTCTTTCCTGATGGATGCATGGGACTACTGAGCTTCAGGACTCCTCAATTCTGCTTTTCATACCAGTGTTACTGTAATCTTGGGTTCATGGGCTGCCTTGCCACAGATTTACTCATTCTGTTTCTGTTAATTATTTTATTACTTAAAATTCTCTCATGAATTTTTCCTGCTTATAGAAGAAGTACATTCTATTTCTTGAAAACTTGGAAGCAATGGGAACATATGCAATAAATAACAAGAAAACATACCTAAGACATAGAATAAATTATTAACATTCTGGTATGTCTGTTACCTTGCTTATATTGGCATGTATGTGAATTAGAGACCCTGGTTGATGCAAATGGTTAATATGTTGAGGTGCTGACAGAAAGTTGGAGTTCAAGACCACCCAAAGGTGCTATGAAAGAGAGGTCTGGCAGTCTACTTCTGAAAACTCAGCCACTGAAAACCCTATGGAGTACAGTTCTACTCTGGCACACTTGGTAATCATCATGAATCAGAATTGACTCAATGGCAACTGGTTTTATGTGTGTATTAGAATACACATTTATGTATATTAACAAAGATTATATCCTGATATTTTCATTCAGTATTAGCCCTTTCCCATGATAAAGTTTTTTTTTAATGAGGCCATTAAATTACTTTATAATATTCTGTGTGCATGTAGTGTATGTTTTTAGCAATTTGACTATAGTTGCAATAATAAATGTGCGTGTTTCTAGTAATCTTCAAGCTATACTTACATCTTTTTAACATACATCTCTGCCTTTAAATCTTTTTGTTTAACTATTGTTTAACACTCTTTACACCTAAGAGATGATATCAGAAGCAGCCCTGATCAATTTTTCTCCCTCTTACTCAGGAAGCCCCTTAATGTATTCTAAGATATCAACTATGATTTCATGCACTTATCCTTTGTTTATTTTTCATTCAGTAAATATATTCCATGGGCCAGAAATAGTCTATGTTATGCAGATACAGTGGTGAAAGGTACGCACTGTCCCTGTCATTGTGGAGGGGACAACCCAGTGCAGGTGGGAGGAGCACTGGGGAAATGTAACAGAGACAAAGGACAGATAACCCTCCAGGAACCGCACTGGACTTCAGAGAGCTTTGTTGGCTGCTCTTCACCTGGCAGGCTTCTAGATACCAGAGTACCCTCGGGTTCAGTACTTACCCCTTTCTCCCTATTGACACCCTCTCTCTAGGATGCCTCAGTGAGTTCACCGCTGTCTATTTGTAGCTAAGGACGTGAGGTTTATACTTCCATCCATTGAAACTCCTCCTGGTCCAGACTTATATATTCAAATGTCAGCCTAACAATCCGTATTGACCACTTTATGCATTATACTGATATGTTCCTCATATGGCCATCATGAAAAGCAAATATGAAAGAAAAAGCACGAAAGTGCCTGGTACCAGTGTAGGTGCTCAATGACCATTAGCTGTTGGTAGTATCCTTGACATCTCCATGTGGGGTGAAGTTTTATTACCTGACATCACCATGTGGATGTCTAACAGCTACACCACGTTATCTAGGCTATAAAACAATTCCTGGTTCCAACCACCATTCCATTCTTATCAATGAATTTCTCAAGGCTTCGGTGATGGGAGTGGTGTTTTTCCACACAATGGACATGCTTAGGAATGGTTGGCCAGGGCCTACACAATAAATTGCTCCAGCATTCCTTTGGGTGACCATTGAGACAAGTTTCAGCCAACGAATGTGGCAAAGAATTAGAACCACTCTCAGCTGTTCATGCGAGTACTCTCAATCCAGAATATCTGGTAAATCAACTGTTAGGGATTGAATTGTGTCCCTCCAAAATGTATGTGGAAATCCTAACCCCTGTACCTGTAAATCTGACCTTGTTTGGAAATAGGGGGCCTCCTTTTATTATGTGAATGAGGTCATACCAATGTAGGGTGGGTCCTAAGCCTAACTCTTCTTAGTTATAAAAGGAGCAGAATACACACAGACACAAACAGGCGAAAAGGAAGACAGACAAAGAAGACAGATGCATCCACAAGGCCAGGAACACAAATGATTGCTGGCATCTACTAGAAGCTGAGGTAGACAAGGAAGGACCTCCCACTAAAGACATGCCCTGAATTTGAACTACTACCTACTGAACTATGAAAAAATAAATTTCTGTTCTTTAAAGCCATCCAGTTGTTATTTTTTATTATGGAGGGACTAGGTAACTAACACACATACCCGTACTTATAAGTTCACCCCAGTGCAGAACAATTTTCTTCCCTCCTTGGTCTAGCCCACCTGAACCTCCTCTTTCCCTATCAGTGTCCTTTGCTTTCACCTAAGAGTTATGACAGAGTCCGCTTGATGCTGATGCATTGAAATTTCAATTTATTTTCTATTTATGATTACTATTAATTCCAATATTTTCTACAGTTTTCAGTGGAGACAGTCTTATAATCTATAAATAGCAGTTATACTTTTTCTCTTTTTGTACTAGCTTACACTTCCACTGTTAAATGTTTAATAAAAATAATGATAGAAGCATCCTTATTTTATTGTTTATTAATTTTAAAGAGAATGTCCCACACGTCACCATGAACTATCATGCTAGTTGTGGTTTTCCACGTTTGGGGACTCCTTTTCTGTTCCATGTTTGCTCCTAGTCCTTATCTCTCCGTGTGATTGGATTTTATCAACCTGCTTTGCCCCCATCTCTTGAGGTGAACATATGTCTTCTCTTCTTTCACCTATGCATGTGGTGAATGAAATTATTAAATCTTTAATGTTCACTCAAATTTGTATGCCTACAATAAACCGCCTTGATCATGGCATGTTACATGGTTTATACTTTGCTGGCATCTTATGTAGGGTTTTGCATCTCAGTTACTGAGTGTGCTTGTCCTCTAACTCTTCTTCTACCATCCTTCTCTAATTTGTTATCTTTTTTAAACTAGCCTTAAGGATCAAGTTAGGGGAGTATCTCATGGTTTTCTAATCTCTGTTGACTATGTAAAAGATTAAAATTACTTTTTCTTGCATGTTTGCTGGAACCTGACTGGAAACGATCTAGGTCTACCATTTTCTTTGTAGGGAGATCTTGAACTACTGACCCATTTTATTTAGTTGTTAAAGGCATCTTCTGGTACTAATTTACTTAGAAAAAATTCTGATGCATGTTATAGGTTGCTCAAATCTCATCTTTAAGTATTGATTATCAGGGCTTGTAGCCTCATGCAAGCCAGTTCATCAATCCCAGATTTCCCCAAAGTCAGGCTCTGCAACTATTGCCAGTACCAATTGCCTCATCTAAGACTTATTTGCAAAGAAATATACAACAGTAGGCTCTCTAAACAGTTGTGTATCCGCAGCCTTCTTGAGTCCAAATGTGAGGATACAGTCTTCTAATACTTTTTTCGTAATTGTTCTTTTCTTAAATTTTTTCCTTTTTTCACTGCCAACCCCCCCCCCCCAGCCCCAATCTAGTAGTTTTAAAGTTGTGCGTTTCAGGTTCAAGTCTGTAATCCAGCTGGGATTCTGTGTGTGCTGCATGTGTTCATCAAAAGAACAAGCTTCTAGAAGCAGAAAGCAGGCAGTGCGACTGTTGAGCGGTTGGTGGCGTGGCAGGGAGGGGAGCTGCTGCTCATAGAGGGAACCCGAGGGAGGCAGGAGATGCCGGGCTGCCCACTGCAAGCCCACAGGCTCCAAAGAGGAGGAACCTGCGTGCGCCATGAGCCTTTTGAGACAGGCCCAAGCCCACCCAGCCAGGTGCTAACCTTGAACCTGCCAGGCTTGCGGGTTCCACCAGGACTAGGGGAAGCCTAAGGCCATGGAGGGCAAGGCCTAGGGTCTGGACCTGGGAACTGGTTCTGCCACGTGTGATCGCAGCGCTTATGCTGGGAAGGAGGGCAGGAAGCGTATCACAAAGTGCGTCCGGACGATGACCCCGTAGGGTGGGAGTTGTGGTCACCCACGGACTCTGGGTCCGCATAAGGAGGCCCCCAGGGTGCAATTCCAGGAGCAGAAGGCAAAGCCACAGAGGCCACAGTGCACCTCCCCGATGTTCCCCAGGGGCATTGACCCAAATTTGGGGAGCAGTCCTTCCTCTGGGCTAGGGACTTTGTTTCCTCCACTGTCATCACTGACTGTAAGCAGACTCTTGTCTACGCAGACTAATGAGGAATTATCAAAATGAGCTGCAAACTCCGGATTTGTTTAGGATCATAAATTAACACAAAGAAATACGCCTTTAGCAATAAGTGCCTGCTTTAAGCCCAAGTTGCCTTAAAACAAGGAATTTCATTCAGCTCCTCTGCTAATCTAGTGACTAGGAACAGGATCTCACAGGAACTCAAAGGTGTGGGGCACTAGAAATACTCCTAGGTCTGTCTGCTCAGGGCTGATTGCCTGGTTCCCAGTTTTATTATAAACCTTAGATACAGACCAGAAGAGAAGTTTGGGGCTTGACACCGACATCTTAACACCATTTCCTGTTTCTTGAGGAAGGAAGAGGTAAAATCAGTTAGCGTTTACTGTGTCCTTCTCCATCCCCGGAAATCCTCATGAAGACCTTCTCAGGTAAGGACTGACAGGGAGTAGATTGGTTTACTGTTCGACTTTGTCCTTGAGTCACTTTGTTTATGTCCTGCATGTAAACTATTGTGCACTGGTGGGAGCATTCTAATTCTTGTACAGAATGACTAGAACCCGTGCAGAATGACTATATTGTGCCTCCCTCAGGCACCCCTGTCTGCACAGCACCCCCCACCCCCAGCTGCCCAACTGCCTCTCTCCTGGCATTCTGCTCCTAGAAGCATGTTCTTTTGATGCAGAGATGCAGCACACACAGAATCCCAGCTGGATTACAGACTTGAACCCGAACACCTTATGCAGAATGACTATGAACCCCTAAGCTTAGTACTAAAGCAGGTACTTACCCTTCAGAGAAGGCCCTGGGGTGGGGGGTGTTGATACATACATTCCCCTGTGCTCCTGCTGCTCTAGACATGCCTGAAATGCCTCTCTGGAGAAGGCCTTTGGAGCAGGCTCATGGCCCACATAGGAATTCAGGCCTATTTTGTTGTTGTTGTTGTTGTTAGAACACCTCATTTAGCTTTGAAAACATTATTATCCAGTTTATTCACCGTATTGAGTACAAACATCTCAGATATTTTCAAAATTAACCCCATTCTCTAATACTAATTTGCCACCAAGAGCGTATTCCAAAGTGTTTCCAATAGGCTAGAAAATCTTTCCAAAGAGGAGACTCCTGCGCCGTGTTGTACAGTGACAGCAGGGATGGCATAATATGTTTACCCAGATACCTATCACTTTTTTTTTTATTATTGCGCTTTACTTGAAACTTTACAGAACAAGTTAGTTTCTCGTTCAACCATTTATACACAATTGTTTTGTGACATTGGTTGCAGTCCTCATGATGTGTGAGCACTCTCCTATGCTCCAGTTCCCCATTTCCATCCGCCATGATTCCTGTTCCATCCTACCCTCTTTTCAGTGCTTTTGGGTCGGTTTTGCACTTTTGGTCTCATGCACATGATTGAACTAAGTATCACTTTCTTCACTTGTGTTATTGTTTGTTTTATAGACCTGTCTAATCTTTGGCTGAAGGGCGAACTTCAGAAGGTACTTTCCACTTTGTTGCTTTCCATAATTCCTGAAATTCCAAGTCTACCACCTGAAGAACTTCCTTTAATGTTTCATTTACAACAAGTCTGGTGGCGATGAATTCCCTTAACTTTCCTTCACCTGAGAATGTTAGTATTGTTCCTTTACACATGAAGGAAATAACAGGATATAGAAAGCTGGGTTAATGTTTCCTTTCTTTCAGTGTTGAAAAAATGTTGTTTTCACAGCCTTTTGGCCTCCATAGCTTCTGATGATGAATACAGAGTCATTGCAATTGTTTTTCCTGTGTGAAATGAGTTGTTTTCTCTCTAGCTTCTTTGAAGATATTTTCTTGGTCCTTGTTATTCCACAACCGACAGTGAGGCATTTGGGCATAAAATTATTTGAGTTTAACTTATTGCAGTTTGCATAGCTTGTTGAATCTGTAAGTTTATGTCTTTCAACAAATTGGGAAAGCGTTGAGCCAGTATTTCTTCAAATACTTTTTCCTACACCACATATTTTTTTTACACCTTATGAAATTCCAATAAATAAATGTTAGATATTTTTGGATATTTTTTGAGGCTCTGTTCATTTTTTTTTAATCTTTGTTCTCTGTTTTCAGATTGGATATTTTCTATTGAACTGTTTTCAACTCATTGATTCTTTTGTCTGTCAACTGCATTCTGCTGTTGAGAAGATCAAGTGAATTTTTTATCTCTATTATTGTGTGTTTCCTGTCTAAAATTTTCATTTCATTGGTTTCTATTTATTTCTCTATTTATCTCAAGTGTGCCTGTTACTTCTTGAGAGTGGTTAAAATAGCTTTTTAAAGTTTTTGTCTATGATTCCAAGACTGTGTGCCTTACTTAAATCTTACAGAAAATGTTGATGTTGTTTATTTTAGCAATCACATGACCCAGTTATGTTTAGGTTGCAGGTTCTTTCCCACCTTCTGTATGCTGTGGCTCAGATGTCAGTTCAGATTTTGAAGACTTTGCAGTGATATTTGGATGTAATCTATGGGAGCGTCACTCAGTCTGGGACCTTGTTGGTGTTCTAACCCATAATGCAGTTCTCAAAGGATTGATCTACTTCTTAGGGTCAGAGCAAAGCATATGCAACTGTGGGAGTGGGGAGGGGTATGAAAAACAACTTTATGGTATCCCTCTCTTGAGCCGCCTGGTCTCTGTCTCTCTGAGGCTCTCTGCTGTCTGAGAAGCTACCTTCCTGGTCCACTGGCAAGAATGTTGGGGCTTTAATCTCTTCATTCTGCCATGCGATTAAGTGACTGGGTCTGCCTATGAGGCCAAATAATGGTAGGATAGAGAAAACGTAACGGAAATTCCTCTACATTATTTGGAACTTATACACTCTGGTCAGAGAGAAGGCACACTGTTTCTGATGATACTTCGAAACAGGTATGGAGAAAAAGGCCGATGGCTTTTTTAACAGGTCGATGGCTGCATACTAGGTGTTATGGATTGAATTCTGTCTTCCAAAAATGTATATCAACTTGACTAGGCCATGCTTCCCAGTATTGTGCGATTATCCACCATTTTGTCAGCTGATGTGATTTTCCAGTGTATTGTAAATCTTACCTCTATGATGTTCATGAGCGAGGATTTGAAGCAGTTATGTTAAGGAGGCAGGGCTTAATCTACAAGAGTAAGTTGTGTTTTAAGCCAATCTCTTTTGAGATATAAAAGAGAGAAAAGAGCAGAGAGACAGGGGGAACCTCAGTACCACCAAGAAAGAAGTGTCAGGAGCAGTGCAACCTTTGGACCTAGGATCCCTGTGCTGAGAAGCTTCTTGTCCAGGGGAAGATTGGTGACAAAGCCCTTCTGCTAGGACTGACAGAGAGAAAAAGCCCTCACCTGGAGTTGGCACCCTGAATTTGGACTTATAGCCTCTTAGACTGTGAGGGAATAATTTTCTTTGTTAAAGTCATCCGTTTGTGATATTTCTGTTATAGCAGCACTAGATATCTAAGACATTAGGTTCAAGAAGATGTAGATTTCCTAGCTCTTTCACTTCCAGGGACACTATCACTAAGTAGGCAATGCCATAAATCCATGCAACAGACTATTCTGATTACTGCTTTGACTCTGCTGTCCATTATGGTAACCACACCCACCTTGTGTTTGTTGATTGAGTGCGGCCACTTGGATGCTACCACCATGGGGTCCAGTCAACTGCATTATAGTTAGGTGTCTTAATTCAGTTAGGGCAGTTCTCACTGTGGACTCTTACTTACATAAAATAGCAACCACAGAAGTCTTCAATAATGCTGGGGCTCCCTTCCCAAATTTGTACCTCACCGCTACGGTAAAAAGAGAGTCCTCTGGGCACTCCATGTGCGGGTCCGTGGGTTCAGCCTAAGAAATCCATTTTGACATGCCAATTTCCCTCATCCTTTGGATACCTTCTCCAACAGTATACAATGGCAGATCTGCCATTTCCACTTGATTTATTGTAGGCCACCACTTAATCCTTGCTTCAGAGAACCAACCTAATAAACCATTAGATCCTTTTCTAACCTCTCAAGCTGAAACACTGAATGAAGAATCTATGCTTCTGGGCTTATATCAATAAACTCATACTAATCTACCTTTATGTTGCTTGCACCATTATCCCACACCCATAATAGCCATTCCCACACCAATTCACCTGGTTTCTGTATGTATATATTGGAAAAATCAAGCAGTTCTTTTGGAGTTTAGCATACCTTCTCCTGGGTCACACTTCATAGTTCACCTTTTGGGGCTTGTTGGGACTGAAGTCTAGGTATAGGTCTGGAAGCAAAAATGGGCAGTGGCAGTGGGATGTTCAGCCGTGTCTTATAAGGCATCTGCCTAAGGTGATGCCCCAGGCAATGCCCCAGACACCACCCCAGGAGATAACTCAAACAAGACACTTCAGGCACAGCTGGGGCAATCTCATCAGATGGAAGTGGAAAGGATAATTGTTTTACTGGGAAGGGTGGCTTAGCAGACAAAGATAGAGAATTTCTTCAGATGGGAGTAAGAGGTCTGGTTCTGTTAGGAAGAGCGATTCAATAGAAATTGGAGGTTCATTGTCCCCCGCTTCCTGACTATCTGCCCATATGTCCTCATCTGAAGTTTCAGGATCCCATTTCTTCCCAATCAGTGCCCTCACTTTAACTTCAGACACCATTTGAGGCTGGATATTCAACTGGCTCTTTAATTCAGTCACTCTTATGATAAGAATCTGAGTTTATTTTTGGCAGCATTAGCCTTGTTACTATAAGAAATATGGTTTTCTTTCTGGGCACAAGCTGCAGCTTTCAGATCTTGTATGTGGTGTTTGAGCTTTGAGCCCATTTCTTTCTTTCACCAGTGTGGCTAGCAAAAGCAAAACCAACCAAGCAGCTTCCTTATTATTCTCATTCTGACAAAATTATAGAAAAGTATCAAATATGTGATCAGCTAGAGCCTTGTCTCTCACAAATATTTGATCCAGTGTAGTGGTATTTTGTGTATTTCTATTGCCACCTCACGCCATGGATTAGCAATAGCCTGTTTACTACTGGAGACTGTCAACAGTGCCTTTAAGACTAGCCAGACTTGAGATCAATTCAGAAAACTCATCCTTAAGATTTGGTTCCTCTAGAACCACTGTAGGTACCAAATGTCTTAGCCTGGGATCTCTAGAGGAGCAAAACTAGTGAAGAGGATATATATATATATGTGTGTGTGTGTGTGTGTGTGTGTGTGTGTTTATATATGTGTGTGTGTTTATATACATATGTACATGTATATATATATATATATATATATATATATATATATATGGAAACCCTGGTTGTGTAGTGGTTAATAGCTACAGCTGCTAACGAAAAGGTCAGCAGTTTGAATCCACCAGGCAGTTCTTGAAAACTCTGTGGGATAGTTCTCCTCTGTCCTGTGGGTCACTATGAGTCGGAGCCGACTTGACAGCAATGGGTATACACACACACACGCACACATACATATACATAAATATATGCATATATACATACACATGTTAGTTGTTGTTGCTGTTAGATGCCTCACAATCATTGCTATGTTTGAGCCCATTCTTGCAGCCATTGTGTCAGTTCATGTTGTTGAGCGCCTTCCTCTTTTTTTCTGACCCTCAGCTTTACCAAGCACAATGAGCCTCTCCTGGGACTGGTCCCTCCTGAAAATATGTCCAAGGTACGTGAGATGAAGTCTCGCTATCCTTGCTTCTAAGGTGAATTCTTGGTGTACTTCTTCCAAGATGGATTTGTTTATTTTTCTGGCAGTCCATGGTATATTCAGTATTCTTTGCCAACACTGTATTTTAAATGAATCAGTTCTTCTTTGGTTTTCCTTATTCATTCTCCAACTTTCTCAAGCAAGTGAGGTCATAGAAAATATCATGGCTTTGCTCAGTCACACCTTAGTCCTCAAAGTGACATCTTTCCTTCTCAACACTTTAAGAAGATCTTTTGCAACAGATTTGCCCAATGCAATACATTGTTTGAATTCTTGACAGCTGCTTCTGTGGGCATTGATTGTGGATTCAAGTTAAATGAAATGCTTGATGAGTTCAGTATTTTCTCTATTTATCATGGTGTTGCTTATCGGTCCAGTTGTGAGAATTTTTGTTTTCTTTATGTTGAGGTCTAATCCGTACTGAAGGCTTTAGTGGTTGTTCTTCATCAGCAACTGCTTCAAGTCCTCTTTACTTTCAGCAAGCAAGGTCGTATCAACTGCATATCATAGGTTGTTAGTGAATCTTTCTCCAAAACTCATGCCATGTTCTTCTTCTTACAGACCAGCTTCTCAGATTATTTGCTCAGCATACAGATTGAGAAGTATGGTGAAAGGATACCACCATGACACACAACTTCCTGATTTTAAACCACACAGCATCCCCTTGTCCCACTCAAATGACTGCCTCTTGGTCTATGTACATATTCCGCATGAATACAGTTAAGTGTTCTGGAATTCTCATTCTTTGCTAAGCTATCCATAATATTCATGAGCCACACAGTTGAGTGTGCTTGCATAGTAAACAAAAATAGGTAAACATCTTACTGATATTCTCTACTTTCAGCCAAGATTCATCAGACATCAGAAATGATATCCCACGTTCCATGTCTTCCTCCGAATCCAGCTTGAATTTCTGGTAGTTCCCTGTCTATGTGCTGCCGCAACTGTTTTTAAATTGTATTCAGCAAAATTTTTCTTGTGTGTGATGTTAATGACATTGCTCAATAATTTCCGCATTGTGTTGGACCACCTCTCTTTGGAATGGGCACACGTATAGACCTCTTCCAGTCAATTGGTCAGGTAGCTGTCTTCCGAATATATTGGAATAGACAAATGAGCGCCTCCAGCACTGCGTCTGTGTGTTGAAACATCTCATTTGGTACTCCATCAATTCCTGGAGCCATGTTTTTTGCCAATGCCTTCAGTGCAGCTTGGAGTTGTTCCTTCAGTACCAGCAGCTCTTGATCCTATGCTACCTCCTGAAATGGTTGAACGTCGACCAATTCTTTTTGGTATGGTCTGTGTATTCATTTTATCTTCTTTTGATGTTTCCTGTGTTGTTCGATTTTTGCCCATAGAATCCTTCAGTATTGCGACTAGAGGCTTGAATATTTCCTCCAGTGCTTTCAGATTGAGAAATGCCAGGTGTTTTCTTCCCTTTTGGTTTTCTAACTCCAGATCTTTGCACATTACATTATCATACTTTACTTTGTCTTCTCCAGCTGCCCTTTCAAGTCTTCTATTCAGCTCTTTTACTTCATTATTCCTTCCATTCTCTTTAGCTACTGTACGTTCAAGAGCAAGATTCAGAGTCTCTTGTGACATCCTCTTTGGTCTTTTCTTTCTTTCCTGTCTTTCTAATGACTTTTTGTTTTTTCCATATATGATGTCCTTGCTATCATCCCACAACTAATCTGGTCTTCTATCATTAGCGTGCAGTGCATCAAATCTATTCTTGAGATGGTCTCTAAATTTAGGTTTGATATACTCAAGGGCATACTTTGACTCATGGACTTGTTTTCATTTTCTTCAGCTTCAACTTGAATGTGAATATGAGCAACTGATCAGCTGTTCTGCAGTCAGCCCCTGGCCAGATTCTGACTCATGATATTGACCTTCTCCATCATCTCTTTCCACAAATTTGATTCCTGTCTATTCCACCTGGAATGGTTCATGAGTATAGTCACTGTTTATGTTCCTGATGAAAGGTATGTGCAATGAATAAGTCATTGGTCTTGCCAAATTCTATCATGTGAGCTTCAGTGTCATTTCTGTCATCAATACCTTATTTTCCAACTGCTGATTTGTCTGCTTTGTTTTCAACTTTGCATTCCAATTATGTAATTATCAGTACATCTTGATTGATTAATACATCATGTTTGATCAATTTCAAACTGCAGAACTTGGTAAAAACCTTCAACTTCTTCATCTTTCACATTCATGGCTGGTGCGTAAATTTGAATAATAGTCTTATTAACTAGTCTTCCTGGTAGGCCTGTGGATATTATCCTATCGCTGGTAGTGTTGTACTTCAGGATAGATCTTGAAATGTTCTTTTTATCAATGAATATGATGCCATTCTCTTCAACATCTCAATCCTGACATAGTAGAACGTATCATTGTCTGGGTCAAAATTTCCAAAACCAAGCTATTTCAGCTCGCTGATGCCTAGGATATTGACCCTTATGCATTCCGTTTCATTTTTGAAGACTTCCAATTTCCCTAGATTCATAATTCCTTCATTCCACATTCTGATTATTAAAGGATATTTGCATCAGTTTCTTCTCATTATGAGTTGTGCCCATCAGGAAACGTCATTAAACTGGGATCTACTTTGAGGAGATAGCTCTTCCCCACTCATATTTTGAGTGCCTTCCAACCTAAGGGGTTATCCTCTGGCATTCAATCAGACAGTGTTCCACTACTATTCATAAGGTTTCACTGGCCAATTTTTTTTGAAATAGATCACTAGGTCCTCTTTCCTAGCCTGTCTAAATCCAGAGCTGCGCTCAAACCTGTCTACCATAGGTGAACCTGATGGTATTTGAAATACCGGTGGCGTAGCTTCCAACACCGCAGCAACATGAAAGCCACCACAGTACAACAAACTGACAGAAAAGTGGTGGGAGTTAAAAATCAGAAGAACCAAAAAGATAGTGCTCCTTCCACGTCTGCTGATTTAGAGGAACCATGAGAAATTGTCAAGTGAAGAATGATTCGGAGAAAAGCATAGGTAGTGTGACCTAATTTCCATAAAAACGAACAAACGAACATATTTACATGTGTCCCTGCAAAAAAGAAGCTTGTAAAAGGGTACATATGTATCTTTGCACATTGGACACTTTGGGGGAGCAGGTACAATATACTTATGTGGGGATGGCTCTTATTATAACTTGTATATACAAATCTCTATTGTTAAATGTGTTATAAGAATGTAAAACCTTTTAAAGTTTAATAACATCATACATGTGTGTGTGTATTTAAAACATTTTTTTTTTGACTATTGTTTTATATATGTCTTTTAGTTATCTAGTGTGGCTATAGCAGAGATACCACAAGTGGATGGCTTTAACAAACAGAAACTTATTCTCTCACAGTTTAAGAAGCAAGAAGTTTGAAGTCAGGGCACCAGCTCTAGGAGAAAGCTTTCTCTCTTTGTGGCTCTGGGAGAAGGTCCTTATCATCTATCTTCCCCTAGTCTAGGAACTTCTCAGCACGTGGACACTGGGTCAAAAGGACATGCTCCACTCCAGGCACTTCGTCCTTGGTGGTATGAGGTCCCTCTCATTTCTGCTCATTTTTCTCTTTGTATCTCAAAAGAGACTGACTCAAGACTCACCCTAATCCTGTAGATTGTGTCCTCCCTCATTAACATAACTGCCTCTAATCCTGCCTCATTAACATCACAGAGGTTAGAATTTACAACACATAAGTAATCACATCAGATCAGAAAATGGAAGACAACCACACAATACTGGGAATCATGGCCTGGCCAGGTTGACACACATTTTGGGGGACACTATTCAATCCATAACAATAGAGAAAACACTGTCTTCAATGCCAGATTCAGAAACTTTTATCAATCTATGAAGGGCAAACACAGAAACTGAACAAAATTCAGACCAGCGAATTATTGCTTGCTCTTGGAACTAATGACTTCTTCTGGTCTCTATACCTGGTAATGGCCAAAAAGAATTCTGTGAGGATTAATTCAGTCATTGCTCAAACATCTACTGCATGTACATGTCTATAGTTAAGGAAGAATGCTGGACACCTTGTGTGATTCATTAAGTAACACAGGGATCATTGGACTACTATTCTCTTTCTCTGGTATGCCACTATCTCCTTCTCCCCTTGTTGCTCTCCTGAAAAACCCACACTTGTATATTCCAGGCTTTTATCCAGGATTGAATTTGCAGGAAGGTAAAGATATAAGTTTAAAAGATAAAGAAGATTTTGGCCACATTGTCTTTAGACAGTTGAACTTCCCAGCCAGCCTCTGTGCAGGATGGGAATTCACAATCCCTCCTACTCAGTACCTCTGAGCAGGACAAGATTTCTGTTTCATTATCAGGAGACTGTGGAATTCACCCCTCTTCAGAAAACTTACTTTCCTTTGCCTCAAACTGTCCCTCTCAATCTGTCATGGTCACTCTGAGAAATTCACACGGGCAGCCTGTATGGAAGTGCCCATCCTAGAGGCCCTGCGTTCCCTTCTTTGCTCCATAGGGCTTCCTCTGACACTTGAGGTCTCATCTCCCAGGGAGTACACACCTCTGGCACTACCAGAGATTCCCAGGCCCTGGGATACTATGGATGGGACTTGGAACTCAATCTGTTTCTTCCCATCCTCACTTTTGGTTATCTGTGTTCTGTCTTCACCAGATTTAGTAGGCCTTGTCTTCTCTTTGCTCGTTTCATCTCAGTCAGGCTTTTCTATTCCACTTCCTTGATCTCAGGACAGATCAGGTTAGACCACAGAAAAGAGAAAGACCAAGTAAACATCACTGATCTGGGAAGGGATTTGATTCTCACTGGTTTAGGGTTTTATGCCCACTGCTCACCGGCAGGCAGGTTCCCCCCAGAGTCTGGCTTCTGTCTGGTACCTTGTACTACAAAGAACTCAGTGACGAGCCCACCTTGACAATCACACCTCCCTTAGAGCTATCTTTGCAGAGGCTCTTTCTCAGACTTCCATGTCCCACTGAAATCCCATTTCTCTTTCTTTTACAAACATTGTGCTCATTCTCAGGGCCCTGAGACCTCATCTGCAGATGAGTCTTGTCCTCTTCTCTTCTTGGCGGGGGGAGCTTTTGAGTGGACCTCATGTCTTTGGACAGCTATCCTGGGGCTTCTTCCATCCTGGTGCTCTAGGGCTGGATCTCTCCATGTACTAGAAGGGGCGTGAAAGGGGCACAAGGCTAAAAGGATGGATCTTCCAGGTGAGGTGGGTTTAAGAAGCCTGAATGAAGTTCTTCCCTGAAGGGTGCATATTTTGCAGTCCAGACATCCTGCTTCTCTCAGTCTGAGAGTCCTAACACGTCTTCAGGTGCTTTCTCCTTTGATCTTGAGGCCATGCCTGCACCCTCTGCAGCCAGGTCTCCCACATGAGTAGCAGCACCAGTAGGTGTGGTAGCCTCTTCAGCCCCTGTCTCCTCCTTCAGATGCTCCTGGAGGTGCCTGGCTCTTCTTGCCAGGACTCCAGGATGCTGACCAGGGACTCAGTGTTGGCTAGACTGAGAGCAGACCTGATGGCACTCACTTTCTTCAAAAACTCGGCTTCAACACCAGGGTCCTGTTGCCGACAGGGGTGTGAGATATTTTGGTCTGGTCTGCCAGACCATGGCTAACCCATTGATCTTACACACTTGGGTAAAATACTCATATTTGACCTATTGCTTCTCTGGAGTAATTTGTTGAGTAAGAATTCTGCCTAGTAGAAGCTGATGAAAAAGACCTCGCTGATACTTGGGGAATCTTCCTGGGCTTGGAGCTTGGGCTTTTTGTTCTCATATTCTACCCTGAGTGACACTTTCCTCTTGGGTTGAGACTTGCAATAATGGAGAGTTAATTTACATGAGCCCTCTGGGCTCTGGTTTCTCAACTGTGACCTAAGTCTCTGGTCTCAGGGGTCCCTGGAGGCCTGTCCATCACCACCATCCTCCACCTCCACAGTCCCCATGGTTTCTTTCTTCTTCCCCAGGCACAGACCATACTTTAGGGAATTTACTCTGGGCAATAAAGTCTCCACCAGAAAATTTCAGTGGTGGTACTATCTTATAGCAAAAGTCTATAGTTTTTCAAAAAATTATAATACATTGATTAAAAAAAAAAAAAAACTCCAGTATTCTTTTAGTAGATTCCAATTCATAGCAACTCTGTAGGACAGAGTAGAACTCCCCACAGGGTTTCCAAGGAGCGGCTGGTGGATTCCAACTGCCAACCTTTTAGTTAGCAGCCAAAGGTTTTTTCAAGGATAGTTTGTAATATAAACAGAGGGTCGCCACATTAACAAAATTTTTTTTTTTTTTTTGTATTTGTTGGATGGAAGTGAATTTGCTCTAGGTGGAACATGGAAATTACCTCATTCTCCACACCTTCATGATAATACTTGGTTTCTCTAAAAGCTGTTTTCTATGAAAGTTATTTTTTTTAGTAAATTTAGAGTGTAAACATTGAAACAGGAGAATCGGTCTCCTCTTTGTAACTTGTTTTCATCCTTCTTTTAAGGGAAGGATTTTCATAGAAGGAATTATACTTAAAGAGACAACGTAATTTGTAGTTTTCTGTATAATTTAAAACTTCTCCTCGTACCCTTAACTAGCCTACACCAGGAGATTAAAATTGCCTTTCTCTGAACAGAAGCCCATTACCATGTCCTTCAGAGTGAGGCAGAAACAGAGGTCCATATTTGAGAGTCTGATGGCACAAACCTTAGTAGCCAAATCACAACCATGCCTCCTGTGGGGGGGGCGGGGCTTGTATATGTCAGCATAAGGGTCAGTATTTTTCTGAGTATGAGGGAAGGATTGGCGATTTAAAGAAGAAAGAGAAGGAGTTTGGGAGGAGAGTGTAAGCCTCAGTGACAGACAGAAGATGGGGTGGGGGATCTCTCAAAGGGTGTTAGAGGTCAGTCAGAAAACCAGGAAGCAGCAGGAAGCCGGGCCAGTGGAGGGCAGCACTGGGTGGAGGAGGACAGCAAAGGTAATAGTAGTGGGGAGGGCAACAAAACTGGCCTGAAAAGAGTGATATATGACTGATCCTAGATGAAGCTCAGGTTAAGAAAAGTAGGAAAATAAAAAATTCTATCCTGTAGCCATCTTTGCGGTTAGGGGTTGTTAGGCTCTTGAGAGAGGTGGGCAGGAGACACACAGGAGGGGAAGGGGAGTTCTTGGATCTAGGGAGGAGTATACAGCCCTTCTTCTGCCCTCAATGATGTGGGTTCTGGGCTCTTCAACCTACCACTCCCAGAACCTCCTGAGAAATTTCCTTAGTTCTTCACATGGTATATTAATTCCATCTCATTAGAAAATATAATAATTAAGTATGCTTTTTCTTACGCACCCTTTCCACCATCCTATACTCTCTGCCCCAGTTGTCCACTGGCTTCCTTCCCTTCCATCATGTTCAGATCCAGAACAATAGAGTGCCTTGTCTGCACCTATTCTGGAAAGCTCTCAAACTTACAATTGAATTCTTTCATTTCATCCGTCATTTATTCCTACATTTCTTATTCACAAAATAAACTTTGGTTAATTATCTACTAAATGACAGAAAGTGTTTTCTCAGGAGAATCTTCCTTATGACCTTATCCATTCATCTCAAATCCTTCATCTTGTCTTACCATGGCTCTCTTTTCAGGTGGAAGTCAGACCTTTTGTTCTGTAGCACTCAGCAATCTGGGACAATTTTTCCTCACCTTTATCCAGAGTCTTAGAGAAGGGCCTTTTCCTCGTGTGTCACTGTTTCATCCTGCTTGGGTGAAGATGTCCAAACATAATGGTCTTCTGAAGGACCTTTATCCCTTCTCCCAGCATGACCTTTGATAACCTGGGGACTCTGGCTTGCTCCTGAATTTCCTTGATTCAGTAGCTACGGTTTCTCTCCCACAAGACCTGAGGTCAACACCCTTTTCAAAAAGCAGCTGAGAGGGGGCCAAGATGGCGGACTAGGTGGACGCTCCCGCGGATCCCTCTTGCAACAAAGACTCGGAAAAACAAGGGAATCGATCACATACATAACAATCTATGAACTCTGAACAACAAGCACAGACTTAGAGACGGAGGACGAACAAATACGGGCAGACAGCGACTGTTTTCAGAACTAGGAGCCAGCGCACCAGGCAGGTGACCTTCGGAGCTCGATCTGGGGCAGAGCCCAGGGGGGCAGACGGCACAGAAAGGGGGCCCACCCCTTCCCCCCCGAACCCATCCCGGGAGGAAGCCTAGCAGGTTGGCGCGGGCGGCGTAGGGGCGCAGCCGGAGGGAGAAACACCCGGGAGGCAGTGACTGATCTGAGAGGGGGGAGAACAGCGTCCCAGCTGGGGTGCCCTGCTGTCCGCCGGGAGTTAGGCGAGAAGCCGACGGGGCGCGCGCGGGGGGGGGGGTCAGCTGTGTTTCCCTGGAGTGACCCCAGGGCGGGGCCCACGCGTTCGTGCGGGAGGACGCGCACCCAGTCCGCGCGTGTGGCACGGCACACCAGAGGGAGAAATCCCCGGAGGTGTCTGGTCTCAAAACAGGGAAAGCAGCATCCCAGACGGGGAGCCATTCCGCTGCGATCTGGGCACGCGCGCGCGCGCGCGGGCGGGGCATGAGCGCGGGGTCCATTTTTATTACCCTGAATTGACCCAGAGGGCGGGAACACCTGGTCGTGCGAGTGACGCCCTCCCAGTTTGCGCGAGAGGTGCGGCACACTGGAAGGAGAAGTCCCCGGGAGGAACTGATTGGTCCCAAAGCGCAGAAAGTAGCATCCCAGACAAAGTGCCGCCCTGCTGGGGCTTGGGCGCGCGCACGAGCGGGCCGTGAGCGCGGAGTCCATTTTTATTGCCCTGAATTGACCCAGGGGGCGGGCCCACCTGGCCGTGCGGAGGAACTGATTGGTCCCGAAGCGCAGAAACTAGCGTCCCAGATGGGGTTCCGTCCTGCTGGGGCTTGGGCGCGCGCACGAGCGGGGCGTGAGCACGGAGTCCATTTTTATTGCCCTGAATTGACCCAGGGGGCGGGCCCACCTGGCCGTGCAGGTGACGCAACCCAGTTCGCGCGAGAGGTGTGGCGCTCCGGAAGGAGAAGTCCCGGGGAGGAAGTGACTGGTTCCCGAACAGGGAAAGCAGCGTCTCAACCCGGAAGTCATCCCGCTGGGATTTGGGCGCGCGCACAGGCGGGGCGTGACCGCGGGATCTAATTATAATCGCCTGAATAGACCCTGGGGGCGGGCCCACCCGTTCGTGCGGGAAACGCCCACCCAGTGCCCACGAGCGGTGCCGCGCACCGGAGGAAGTCCCCAGGAGGAAGGGACTGGTTTTCGAGCAAGGAAAGCAGTGTCCTAGCCAGGGACCCGTCCAGCCCGGATTTTGGCAAACGGGGGCGGAGCGTGAACGTGGTGTTCAGCTCTATATTCTGTGGTGCTACACTCCTAGCTCTCAGATCCCTCCCCCACCCTCCCCAGGCGACCCCATTAACATCCGAATACCCGGAGCCAGAGAGAGAATTCAGATAGGGATCTGACTGCATTTTTTTTTAGCTGACTACTGGGAAAATCTAGTTTCCCAGTGATGGCTCGGAGACAGCAGTCCATAT